>NC_051325.1:5732742-5897290 GCF_015220235.1 Choloepus didactylus | reverse complement strand
GGGGTTTATTTGGTTACAGAGTTACAGTCTTAAGGCCATAAAGGGTCCAAGATAACACATCAACAATCGGGTACCTTCACTGGAGGATGGCCAATGGTGTCCAGAAAACCTCTGTTAGATGGGAAGGCACGTGGCTGGCATCTGTTCCAAGTTCTGGTTTCAAAATGGCTTTCTCCTAGGATGTTCCTCTCTAGGCTGCAGTTCCTCAAAAATGTCACTCTTAGTTGCACTTGGAATATTTGTCCTTGCTCAGCTTCTCTGAAGCAACAGTCTGCTTTCAATGGCCATCTGCAAAATGTCTCTCATCTGCAGCTCCTGTGCTTTCTTCAAGTGTTTCTCTTGGCTATAGCTCCTCTTCAAAACATCACTCACAGCTGCACTGAGTTCCCTCTGCCTGTCAGTTCATTTATATGGCTCCACTGATCAAGTTAGACCCACCCAGAATGAGCAGAGCAACACCTCCATGGATATTACCCAATCTGAGTCATCACCCACAGCTGGGTGGGGCACATTGCAAAGAAACACTCAAAGAATTACAATCTAATCAACACTTGTAACATCTGCCCACACAAGATTACATCAAAGATAATGGCATTTGGGGGACACAATATCTTCAAACTGGCACAGGCTCAAAAAGCTTATTTGGGATATTTTTATAAGAACTGGTTGGGTAAGAAATTGAGTGTGACACTGGTGGGGTTTTCTAACAAAACCTGGTACTTTAAAGAAGTAATCAACACACAGACCTCTAGAGGCTATCTTGGCTGATTTCTATAACAAGGGCTTCCATGGTCTTTCCCTCACGGTGTCTCTTGTGGATCCATGGCCATGCCCAGCTCCTTGGGCTGGTGCTTAAAAGCTGTTCTGCACAGATCCTGGCCCTGATGAGTATCCTGGACTCTCAGTGGCTTCTAGCTGCACCACACCTAACAAATTTATACAGGGTTTCCTTGATTGGAGGGAGAGTTTTCATCAGCAGCCAGTGGCAGCTGCAGAGATCAACTTGGGATTGACAATGGGGTAAAGAAGTGGTCATTTAAGCCAGGCTGCCTCCTGTTCCCACCTGTAGGAGCCCCTCTGCAGAGACCCTATCTCAGGAGCATATCTGTTCCTCCTCATTCAAGTATCCCCAACCCTGGCTCCCTTCTCAATCCTGTATGGCTTCACACTAGACCTGTTGGGGTATCCTCACAATGATCCAAGGTTTATCTCCCATGGGTCACACCACGATTGGGGCCATATCTGTCATCAGCTTGCTCTCCTTGCCTCTTGGTCTTCCATTGGTTAGGGATGGAGGGTGACAGAGACTTAAATAACCTTGGTAACGAGCCACCACCTGTCTTCAGTGGAAGCTCTGCCTCAGGCTTCAGTGTGTGCATGTTTTTTCCACTGGCAGCTAGCTTTCTAGACCTGGCCAGGGATGTACTCTTAATGCCCAGAACACTGTCATGGATCCTTGGATCAAGGGAGCTAATAGGCAGTGCAAGCACTGACTGCCCACAGATACCAGGGCCCTCTTGTCTGGGAGACCACTCATGCCCACCCTTGTCTGTCTACCACTGTTTACAAAACTTTTCCCCTACACCTCTGGGGGATGTATAGGTCATTGAATTCTACCACCAGACCCCTCATTATAAGACCCTGCATATCAACTGCTCACATCCATAGCTCTTGATCCTTCCTAGTTAGGAAAGGGGAGCTAAGTCTCACCTCTGACAGGATCCCTGGTTGTGGTTTATCTACAAAACATTGCTTTCTAAGACCCATGACTGACATTCTGGATTTTCTCCAGAGTTGTGGTGAAGGAATGTCTTCCTTCTCCTCCGAAGCTGGGTCCTGAGTGCTCAGAATTCCAAGTACCCTGAACCTGCCTGTTTCCTCCAAACATGTTACTCCCTAGAAACTGGCTGTGTCCCTGGTTCCTGAAGCCTCAGATAAAGCTCATTCTCTGCACCACTAGCATTGGCAGAACAAGCCACTGCACCCAACCCCACAAACCTCATTTGAGCACATGGAGGCCAGGTTGGTGGAGCCACCTCAGCTCCAGCAGAGTCTGTGGTGACACAAGGCACAGAAGAAAGACCACATTACAGCCAGAGCAGTGGGATCCGGGCCATCTGCTTGGAGGGAATGAGGGTGTGTACTGGGAACATTGTGGAGGGGATTCTGGTAGCACCTTAGGTGGATCAGAGCCACCTCCTGGATTCTCACCTCCTGGCTGAGTTAGAGCACCAGGGATGTCAGCACCTGCTTAGTACATAAGTCCCTGGATAAGCTTCTGGGGTCTCTCATGCCCAATGAGATTAAGGAGAGATGAATGAACCAAGAGGAGATATGTGAACCTACAGATGGTGTCTGAACCTAGAGGTGTCTAGAAGTTGCAGCAGCCACAGTGGAAACGATATATTTCTGTTCAAGTGCCCCCCTCTTGCAACTGTGATGGACTTGAGTCAGCACTAGGCTCTGTTTGAGGCTCTATGGTGGCCTTGGGCATGAGAGGAGAGTGGCAGCTGCTTTGGAAGGCAGGTGGACCATAGGCGTCCTTAGAGTCTGGGGCATGAAGCTGTGAGATGCATGAATCACAGCTATGGTTCTTGACCTTCTTGCCACCCAACATGCTCCGAATATTTGTTTCTTGCAGCTGCTGTAACCAAATTCCATAAACTTAGTTGCTCAAGACCAATAAATTTATTGTGTTACAGCTCTCCAGAATTCCAAAATGAGACAGTCAGCAGGGCTGTCCTCTCCCCAGAAGCCTCAGGGGATTATCCATTGCCTTGACTTTTCTGGCTTCTAGAGGTGCATTCCTCAGCCTCAGGTCCCTTCCTCCATATTCAGAGCCAGTGGGGTAGCATCACTCTCTGACTAGGCTTCCTATTGCTTTTGTCATCACAAAGTCTTATCATCTCCATCAAATCTCCTCTCCTTCCATCCTATAAGGATATTTGTGATTGCATTGGGTTTATCCAGATAGTTGAGGATAATTTCCCCATATCAAGATCCTTAAATTAAATCACATCTGCAGTTTTACACACAATTACACACACTTGCACATACCCACTTACACTGATACATACTCTCACACTGTCATTGACATATAATCGTGCTCTCACATTCTCTAACACACTCATGTTTACAAACCATCATATTCATTCACACAGACAAATGCTTACACATTCACTCTTAAATGTGCAAGTGTGCTGCTTGGAAGTGGCAGAACCAAGAACTCCCTGAATGTTGGAAAGATAGAGATCTCCAAATTTAGCCAATGCTTGATTACATCTATCAAATTGGTTATCAAGTCTGGCAAATATCTTTCACCAAACTCTGGTATCCTCAGCCTCCTCTGAAAGGTGTGCCATATCATGGGTTTGGGGGCTGAGCCTGAGCCCAGCACCTGTGTCTCTGATCCCTGTCCTGTCCACAACCTTGGGGCCCACCTATGCATAAAGACTTTGTCCAACCCCCACAAAACCTCTTACAGCCCAACCCAGGGCCCTTCTTAGACAGACCTGAGAAGAGTTTTCTCACTTGGGACTGTTTGGGCAAGTAATTCTGGGTTCCGGTTAACCAAAGGGGCCTCAGACTGGGGTGTAAAAGGTCTGGCTAGGATCATCCAGTGCAGGGGCCCTCGTTGCTTTGATCTTGGGGACTGTTGGATAATTGGAAGGGAGTTGTTGTATGGGGACCTGAAAACCCAGCCCAGAGAGGGGTCCTGGTCTTGCTCCTGGTTCCTAACCACCGTGAATCTTTGGACTCTTCACCAGCATTCTGAGGTTCTGAGTTTAGAGAAATGATCCTTTTCCTACATAAGAAATAGTATTTGCATTTCCCAGCACCTACATCAGCTTTGCTTCAGGTTTTTGCCTGCAAGAGAACTGCATTTTTCTCCCATTGAGGAAGATATGAGCAAGCTCCTCTCTCAGATGCGACCCCACGAATCATTGTAGATGTCTAGAAGATGTGGGTAGGTGAGAAGGAACAGCCCTCTGCATTGATAATAAAGCCATCTGCTTAGGTTGTATGTTCCTCCACTCTTGCTGGGCACCAGGGGCTTCCCTATTGGAGAATGTGTGGTCTAGCAGGCTACAGATGGCCAGTCAAGGGGCATGACCTGGTTAGTATGCCCAGAGACAATCACCCTAAAGACCTGGGGTGGGTGGGGGTTCAAGCAGAGACTGAGGGAGAGCCATGAGGTGTCTCCCTACTGTGTGATGGACTGGGATGGTGTGATGCCCACCCCACCCCACCCCTACATTGGCCATCTGGAGAATCAACTTCATCCAAGGCTCCAGCTGGGGTCTTCTCTCTGAGGCCCAGGAGGCTCATAGTCAGGGAAGCAGCTGCTCCACCTCTGTGGGGAGGGGTATGTCCACTGCACTCAACTGAGAGATTGCCTTCTGCAATGAAAGATGTCTCATCCAATCAGTTGAAGACTTTTCAAGACCATGTGCTTATTTCAGCAGTCATAAGAGAGAAATTTCATCTCTACTTCAGCCAACCAGCTTCTCCCAGGGAATTTATCAAAAACCTTCATCAGAGTTCCCAGCTTGCAGCCTGCCTTACAGAATTTGGATTCATGCATTCACATAGTTGTCTGAGAGAATCTTATAAAATATCATACATTTAGAGCTATCTCCTTTTGGTGCTGTTTCGTTATAGAACCCTGACTAGGTCTCATAGAGGCCTTCAACTGATTGGAGGAGACTTCTCTCATTGCTGAAGACAATCTCCTTACCTGGTCATAGATGTAATCAGTGATAGATGCAACCAACATAGTGATGACTTAAATCCACAAAATATCTTCACAGTCACTATCAGGCTAGTGCTTGCTTGACCAAGCAACTAGGCACCATAATATCATGAGTTAACCCATGAACTTATGCATCACAGAAACTGAGACAAGGGCATTGAGGGCTGAGTCAAAGGTAGGCATATGCTTTGGGCCAATCTGAGGATTTTAAATCCTTAATATGATTAATTTCATTTTTGCCAAGTTGTAGCCTGGAAGGGAAAAGAAAAGAAAGAACCACTTAAGTAATATTTACCAGCAAAATAGAAGTGAACATAGAGAAAGAGGAGGAGAAAGTTTATTCAATGTTTCAATAAATATGTATTAAGCACCACAAAAAAATATCTCCCAGATCTCAGATGGGTGTGAATGTACAAGCACCATTAGCATGTCAGGCATGCAGGACCTGGGTTTCCCCAGATGCAGTGTTGTTGGAGGACAGCAGCTGTGGGCAGGACTTGGGATGAGGCTGCAGTGGAGGGTTCCTGGGGCTTAGGAGAGGAGAGGCTGACAAGGTGACATGTCCCAGAGTGATAACCTCAAGCTACTATTTGGGAAAGAGTCATGAGGATTGATGACTGTTAATGTGAGGTTTCGTGGCTGGTTGATGAGACTTACATGTCCCCTAACAGTGAAGAAGTCTTCAGCTGTCATGAATCCTATCACTTCTTCTCTCCAGATGAGCACTCAGCTGCCCTTAAGATTCTAGTCTGGCTTTGAGGGTTTAGTGCATGGGCTGGGGTTCTAGGTAAGGCATGCAATTTATAGGTGAGGTGATCCAGAATCTGATGAGGTGATCAGGCACCTGATTATATGAGCCAGATCTGAGTGAAGTGATGTGGATTCTGGGTGAGGAAAGCTGGGCTCAGGTGAGGAGATCCAGGTTGTGAGTGAGATGACCCAGGCTCTCTGTGAGGTAAGCCAGACTCTGAGTAAGAGTAATCAGGCTGAGGAGGAGGTGAGTGCAGTTTTGAGAGAGATGATTGGGGCCATCCATGTGTGACATACCAGGGGATGAGGTAATCTAGGCTCTAGTGACAGGATTTGGGCTCTGGGAGAGGTGAGCTGTGTAGGGCTCTGAGTGCCTGCAGCTGGGCATCCTGGAGAGCCCTGGATATATGGGAGGGAGATTCTGCTTATCTTTAGAAATGGATCCCTCTTCCTGGCTCTACTTCACAAAGGTTCTGCCTCCTCTTTTGAGTGGGAGCTGGGATGGTTTCCCAAGTTTGGAAGGGCTGGCATATAGCATCCTTGATTTTTAGCAGCTCTGGCCTGTGTCTAAAGTATTCAATTATAACTGTGAATAAGTTAGTTAACATATTTAGGGAGTTTATTTGAGCAGTTTATAACTCATGAATCATTCAACATTGACTTGGAAAGTGGTTCCACTGAGGAGGTGGAAAGGGGGAGCTTAAACAGAGCAGAAGCAGTGGAAGCAAGTGAGGAAATGTTCCATTATGTGAAGCAGCCTCACAAAGTGGGGAGCAGCTGTACCTTGAGTAGTAGTGTAGGGTGCTCACCATTCTGAAAAGCTGTCTGGGTTGGTGTCCAGCATCTTTGCCTGGAGTCCACGTACAGACCAGGTGGCTGGGCAGGGAGCACAACACCTGCATTTTCATTTCAGCTCTCTCTCTTGCTGGAGAGGTCTGGTCCAGGCTGCTGTGGTGCAAGCCTGTCCAGAAAACCGCACTCCTGCCCCATTGGTTCAGGGCTGCTGGGTGAGGGGCTGGACCTGGCTTCTGAGCCACTGTTGCCATGAGCCAGGAGTGAGGAACACCATGCACAGGCTCCTGGTGTTGAGAGTGTCCCTTGGTGTCCAAGGCCACTACCCTAAGGACATGAGGGAGATTTCCTCCCACTGTGTTCCCCAGTGTCGGGGTGACCTGTCTGGGAACAGACTGAAGATAGGGGAGTATCCACAGTGTTACCTCATGGTTGTCTCTGGGGCAGGGGCCATGGGGAGCAGGGTTTGGGGAAGGGCACAGAGCTGTTCTCCCTGAACTTTATACAAGTGACTCAATGGGGAGAACGTAGGGGACATCCCATATCTTCTGCCTGATGTACTGTTTGTCTGGTATCCTCTGGGCCTCTGGGTGGTGACGCTGGTCCAGGGTCCAACTCTGGCTGTGTCATTTTTCAGTCACACAACACACACAGACTTGAGAGGGCAGGTCTGGGGATTCCCAGGTATCCTGATCCCCACCCACTCTCAGGCTGGGTGCAGTCTTGTTGCCTGGGTGGCCCCAGGCTAGTTCTCCACCCGATGCCTGGTTGTGCTTGGGGCTGTCAGAGACTGGCCCGAGGCTGCCTGGCTGTGCAGGATGAGAGTTGGGCCTGGAGCCCAACCCTGGGTATATAGGGGCTGGGGTCCATCAACCTGCTTTCAGTGCTTGGCAAGTGGATGAGCAGGAGGGGTCTCCATCAGTGGAGTCTAACCCAGCAGGGACAGCCTGGCCAGGTGAGTCTGTGCTTCCCTCAGAGGCCCCTGCTCTGGCTTCTCTGGGGGCTTCACAGGGATCAGAGCCCAGGCCTTGGCCTCTGAGACACAAAGGCCAGATGGATCCTGATTCTGGTGACCCTCTTTGTGTAGCTTCAGGCCACAAAGATCAGTGTCCAGAACCTGCCCCCAATTCAGCAGGATGCATCCTGTAGGCTCAGACACCCGATAACCCAACTGGGGCATGGGATATTTTGGGGGCCATGGGTTCTCTCTGGGGTCTCCCTAGAACTCAGGGAAAAATAGCTCTTGTTTTCCAAGGGTCTTTAGTGATGAGGTCAAGGAAAGTGTGGGCTAAGGTGGCTGTTAGTATAGGGGTGTAGGGGCTGTTAGTGCAGGAGGTGTGGGGGCTCTAATTGCAGGGGTATGGCAGGAGGATATCCCCGGGAGAAGCAGACCCCAGAGGCAAAGGCTGACCCTGGGAATTAAGACAAAGTGCTGAGAGGAGAGTGTGAGGATGCTCCATATTCTGGGGTCTCTTACTCAGAGCCCATGGAGACCTCTCTGGGTGGTTGGTCACCCCCTTGCCTCCCTTGGTCTCAGGGCTTCCATGTAACAATGTCAGGGCACCATGAGTGGCCAGCCAGTGTCTTTCATTTTGGAATCCAGCCCCATAGGGAATGCATTCTGAGAGCGATTGGTTAAGGCCCCTTCCTCCCCTCCCCTGTGCTTGGTCACTCTGGGCCATTTATCTTCATAAGAAGGAAGGCAGAGGAGGGCACAGAGGCTCACCTGGAGGGTGAGGAAGGGGCACTCCAGCCCTGGGAGTGCTCCTTATTCTGTGAAGGGCATAGCTAAATGGGGGCTCCAGCCTTGATCCCACCTGAGCACACTCACTGGCTCTACCTCAGGGCTAAGATATGGCACACTTTCTCTAGCTACTGTCCCTGTGCAGTGTTCTTGAGTGTATCACCTCCCCCACAACCCACCTGGAATTGTACCACTGCAGTGATCAGAGACCTCAGTAGTTCTCTACCCATGCTGAGGGCCTCCTGCAGCCCTGATGGTGACTCTGTGCAGCTTCTGTCACAATCTTGGCTCCTGCAGCACCTGGAGCAGTTGTAGGGGACACCAATGGGAGGCTCAGGTTTGGGGAGACCCAGGTACAGGGAAGGCCCAGGTACAGGATATGCCCAGGCTCAGGGAATGCCCATGGGAGTCTCAGCTTACTTCCAGGTTTGTGTTTCTCTTTTTGGTTATCAATGAGGTGTGCCTGTCCTTTTGCCTCTGCACCCTGCAAAGGCCTGGAGGGCATCTGCTGTGTGTGGTTTATGTGTTGATGAGTACTGCTGTCCTAGCCCCCAGACACTCAAAGGCAGCATATCCCCTATGAGCCCTGGTGGGGTTTTTGGAAAGGGCTGTGTCACCGTGGGAGTAGCAATAACCACTACTACAATCTTGCCACAGTGACACAGCTCCTCACACAATCCTCCTGTCATGAGTGAGATCCTGGCTGCCTGGTTCAGTTCTCTGTAGAGAACATTCTGACTTCCCAGTGGGCATTTGGTCTCAAGGTTACTTGGGGATGACCCTGACCCAGACCTCCAGGTTTGAAGAGATGGCTTTTTACAGGATTCCTTGCCCTCTGAGTAACATGTGGGATCCAGGCTTGGTCTAGGAGATGAGGTTTGATGGTGAGCAGGAGATGTCTGTCCCTCTCCCTTCTGCAGCACTTACTCTCCATTGGAGGCTGCTCTGGACTCGGGGGTTTGTTGATGGGGTTTGCCTGGCAATGGTGGAGACAGCCTTTTATTTGTCCCTGTCCAGGTTGGGCTTTCAATTCTCCAGTTGTTTCCATTCTGCTGTCTTTAACCATCCCTGAGTTTTGCCCTGTTCCCCAGAGTGGCTGTCTCCAGCAGGGTGGACAAGGAGCTAGGGAGGGTCCAGCACCAACTTTATGTCATATCTGTTGGGATGTCTGACTGTGGCTTTGGGATCAAATCTGTAAATTCAATTGACCAGCACTGGTGATGGGCTGACTTAATCTTGATGGACCATCTTTTGTTTCTCTTCATCTGAGGGCAAAAACTGTGGCCAGACAGACATGTGTCCACATTTCCCAGCCTGAACAAGGGTTGCAGGAGTTCCTTGCCTCACAGCCAGTGCCTCTCCTCCTAAGTCTTGAGGGTCCTATGTTGGGAGCAACACAAATGTTTCCATGTCCTGGACATTGCTGGAGTTATGCGTTCCTTGATGATTCTCATTTCTGTGCTCTGAGGAGCTTCCTTCTCAGAGATGATTTTAAAGCATCCCCATGGAGCATCTCATTGCCTTTTCCATGCTCATGCTGCCAGGTGTCCTCTTGACCCCAGCTACCTGCAGCCTGCAGGTCTGTCTTCCTGGGGTCAGAAGCTCCACCCAGCAGTTGCTAGGAGGTCATCCAAAGGGTACCCATCCGGCCTAATGTGATCAGGAATCCAAACCTGCAGCTGCCCCACTGCCTTCAGTTGTTGAGCAGTGGGACTCAGTCCATCCCAAGGCCAGCCAAGCTCTCCACCAGCCTCTGTAGACAAATGCACAGGTTAACCTCCTGTGCTGGGGTGAGGCTTGGCCTCCAGCATGTTAGCTCTGCCCATTGGGGTGAGAGCGCTGCCCCGGCAGCTTGGGGGAGGTGCTTGCCTATCAGTGGCAGGTTGGAGAGCCAGTTGCTTGTCTTTGATGGTAACAGAGTGGGCTCATCATTATAAGAGTTCTGTCTGGCCTGGGCATTGACTTGGTTAATGCTTAGCTGCTCTTCATGGGTGGGTCAGTTTTAATACTCTATTTATGAGGTGGTTTCAGTTCTTTTAGAAAATGATGCTGACTTTGAACATCGTGGGGATTAAAACTTTGAGTTCTCCAAGGTTATCAATTATATGATCCATGGACTTTAAAATTATCCCCCAAAGGCAAAACAAAACAAAGCAGAGAAAAAGAAAACACACTAAGAATGCAAGCAAAATTTCTCTACTGTTTAAGGGAGTCAGTAGACTCTCAAATCCTGAAATCAGAAAGGATGTAAAGATATAGTTATTAAGGGGACAATACTTGATGGCCACTTCTATTTCTTCCAGCATTAGGGATGCTGATTTTATTTTTTTGACTATTAGAGAAGTTGTGTTTTTATAGAACAATCATGCATAAAATACAGGACACTGATACACCTCCCCACCACCAACACTTTGCTTTGGTGTGCGACACTTGTTACAATGGATGATAGCACATTATAATTGTAATATTGATTATAGAGTCAGTTTTTATACAGTGGATAAATATTAGGAGCACATGCAAATTTTTCAGAAGTAAGACCATAGTGCTGGATATGACTGCTTATGGGGTGTCTGACAATGATCAAGTGAAAAGGAAGTTGTATTAGTAAAGGTTCTCTCAGGAAACAGAACTGACAGGAGACCTATCTATCAATCTATAGATAGAAAGAAGCACATATTATGTAAATATTATGACATTTATTATAGGAATTGGCTCATGTGACTGTGGGGATGGACAGGTCCAAATTCTGTTGGACTTGATGAGGGGAGTGGGGCTCTGGGTGAGCAAAGCAGGGCTCTGAGTGCCAGCAGCTGGACACTCTGGTGAGCCCTGAAAATCTGGGAGGGAGATTCTGCTCATCTTCAGAACTGGATCCCACTTCCTGGCTCTTCTTCCCGAAGGTTTTGCCTCATCTGTTGTGTGAGAATAGGGGCAATTTCCTAGGTTTGGAAGGGCTGGCATACAACCTTCTTGATTTTTAGCAGCTCTGGCCTGTGTCTAAAGTATTCATTTAAAGCTGCTAGTAAATTAGTCTACATATTTAGGGAGTTTATTTGAGCAGTTTATAAATCATGGATCAGTCAGCATTCAATTTGTCTGTGAAATGACGCTTCACTGAGAGGGTGGAAAGGGGAGCTTAAATAGAGCAGAAGCAGTGGAATCCAGTGAGGAAATGTTCTCCTTGGATGATGTTTCCATTTTATGTGAAGTGGCCTTACAAAGTGGGGAGCAGATGAACATTGAGGAATAGTGTGGGGTGCTCTTAATTTCTGATAAGCTGTCTGGTTTGGGGTCCAGCATCCATGCCTGGAGCCCATGTCCAGAGCAGGCAGCCTGGGCAGGGAGCACTGCACCTGCATTTTTACTTCTTGCTCTGCCTGTTGCAGGAGAGGTCTGGCCAATGCTGGTGTGGTGCAAGCCTGCCCAGGAGACCATGCTCCTGACCCTACTGGTCCAGGGCTGTTGGGTGAGGGGCCAAATCTGGCTGCTCAGCCACTAATGCCATGAGCCCATGACTGAGGAAGGCTATGCACAGGCTCCCAGTGTTGAGAGCATCCCTTGGTGGCTGAGGCCACTGCCTAAGCACATGAGGGAGATCCTTCCCACTGTGTCCTCCAGTGTCAGCAGGTTACCTGTCTGGGAACAGAGCAAAAGCCAGGGAAGTGTCCATGGGGGCACAGCATGTGCATCACTCGGGGAGGGGAGGGGTGGGAATGTGGTGTGGTGGTTAAAGAGGTACACAGAGCTGTTCCCCTTGAACTCTGCACAATTGACTCGGGTTGGAGTGGGGGAGAAGGGAGAGGTGCCCCATATCTTTTGCCTGGGGTTGCTGTGTCTCCAATAGCCCCTGGGCCTCTGGGCCTCTAGGTTGTGACTCTGTAATGTTCTTGATTCACATGACACATGCAGACTTTGAGGGTCCTGGGCAGGTCTGGGGAGTCCCAGACGTCCTGATCACCACTCCCTCACAGACTGTGTGAGTCTTGTTGCCCCATAGTGCCTGGGCTCTGTGATGAATGGCCCAGGGTGCTTCCTGGCTCTGTAGGGTGGGAGGTGGGCCCTGAGCCCCACCATGGGCAACAGGGGCTGGGCCCCATCAAGCTGCTTTCAGGGCTTGGCAAGTGAATGAGCAGGAGGGGCCTCCAACAGTAGGTTCTAACCCAGCAGGGTCTGCCTGGGCAGGTGAGGCTGTGCTTCCCTTGGAGGCCCCTGCTCTGGCTTCTCTGGAGGCTTCACAGGAACCAGAGCCCAGGCCTTGGCCTCTGAGACCCAGAGGCCAGATGGATCCTGAGGCTGGTGTGCTCCATTGTGCAGCTTCACGTCACAAAAGTCAGTTTGCAGCCCCACCGCCCATTGCAGCATCATGCATTGGAAAGGCTCAGACTTCCTAGACCCAAACTGTGGCATGGGAAACAGTGGGGGCCATGATGTCTCTCTGGGGTCTCCCTGGAACTCAGGGGAAAATATGTCCTGCTTTCCAAGGGCCTGGACTGAGAAGGCCATGGTAGGTGTGGTCTGTTAGTGCAGGAGTGTGGGCAGTGTGGGGGCCATTAGTGCAGGAGGTATGGGGTTGTAAGTGCAGGTGTGTGGCAGGATGGTACCCCTGGAAGAAGCAGACCCCAGATTCAGAGGCTGACCCTGGGGAGCAAGACAAAGTGCTGTGAGGATCTTGTGAGTTTGGCTCAGTATTCTGGGGTTTTCTTGCTTGGAGCCCATGGAGACCTCTCTGGGTAGGTGGTTGCCAACTTGCCTGCCTTTGTCCAGGGGCTCCCACTGAACCATGTTAAGGTGCCATCTGCAGCCAGTCATATCTGTCCAGTTTGGAATTCAGCCCCATGGGGAAGGCATTTTTAGGGGACATTGGTTAAGGCCCCCACCTTCCCTCCCCTATGCATGGTCATTCTGGGTCCCTTTATCCTCCCAAGTTGGAAGGCAGAGGAGGGCGCAGAGTCTGACCGGGAGGGTGAGGAGGGATGAGGAGGGGGCACTCCAGCCCTGGGAGCACTCCTTATTCTGTGAACAGCATAGCTAAATGGGGGCTCCAGTCTTTGCCCCATCTGAGCACACTTGCTGGCTCTACCTCAGGGCTAAGGTGCAGGTCACTCTCACTGGATACTGTCCCTGTGCTGTGTTCCTGAGTGCATCACCTCCCCCACAACCCACCTAGAATTGCACCACTGCAGTGATCAGAGACCTCGGCATTTCTCTAATCACTGAGGCTGTCCTGCAGCCCTGGTGGTGACACTGTGCAGCCTCTTTCCCAATCTCAGCTCCTGCAGCACCTGGGGAAGTGTAGGAGTGGCCAATGTAAGGCTCAGGTGTGGGGAGGCCCAGGTGTAGGGGAGGCCCAGGTGCAGGGGATGCCCAGGCATAGTTGATGCCCATGGGAGGCCCAGCTTGCTTCCAGGTTTGTGTTCCTCTTTTTGGTTATAATCAATGAGGCATGCCAGTCATTTTGTCTCTGTACTCTGTCTCCCCAGGGAGGGCGTTTAGGTTGAATGCTGTATGCAGTTTATGTGTTGACAGGTACCACTGTCCTTGCCCCCTGATGTTCACATGCAGCATGTCCCCTGTGATCCCCAGTGGGACTTTTGGACAGGACTGTGTCACTGTGGTGATTGCACATATCATCACTACAATATTGCCACAGTGACACAGCTCCACATAGAATCCTCCCATCCTGGGCGTGATCCTGGGTGCCTGGTAATGTCTCAGCCCGCCCTGCTGGATCAAGGACAGCTCTGCATAGAACATTCTGACTTTCCAGTGGGCATTTGGTATCAAGACGATTTGGGGAAGACCTTTACCCAGACTTCCAGGTTTCAAGAGTCAGCTGTTCACAGGGCTCCTTGCCCTCTTCCTTCCCCAGGAGGGAGTCTAGGTTGAATGCTGTGTGTAGTTTATCTGTTGACAGGTATGGCTGTCCTTGCCACCAAATGCTGAAATGGAGCATGTGCCCTGTGAGCTGTGGTGGGGCTTTTGGATGGGGCTGTGTCACCGTGGTGGTGCAGTCACCATAACTGCCACCACAATAGTGTCACAATGACACAGCTCCTCACACAATCCTCCTGTCATGGGTGAGATCCTGGCTGCCTGGTTCAGTTCCAACCCACCCTTGCTGGCTTGGGGACAGCTCTGCAGAGAGCATTCTGAATTCCATTGTGCATTTGGTTTCAAGGTTATTTGGGGATGACCCTGACCCAGACCTCCAGGTTTGAAGAGACAGCTGTTTATAGGCTCCTTGCCCTCTGAGTGGTGTGGGGGGCCCATGCTTGGTCTTCAAGATGGGGCTTGGTGGTCAGCAAGAGATGGCTGGGAGACTCCTCTGGGCACCTGGAGGTTTGTATGCTGGGGTTTGTCTTGCGGTGGTTGGGACCAGCCTTTTACTTGTCCTGGTCCAGATGGGGCTTTCAATTCTCCAGTTGTTTCCATTCTGCTCTCTGTAACTGTCTGAGTTCTGCCCTGTTCCCCAGAGTGACTGAACTCTAGCATTGGTGAACAAGGAGCCAGGAAAGTTCTGGCATCTCCTTTTTGTAGTATCTGTTGGGATTGCTGACTGTGGTTTTGGAATTAAACCTGCAAGTCCAATTTGACCGGCACCAGCAATTGGCTGACTTAATCTTGATGGACCATTTTTTGTTTCTCTTTGTCAGAGGGCAAAACTGTGGCCAGACAGATGTGTTCACTTTTCCCCAGCCCTCGCAAAGGTTTCAGAAGTTCCTTGCTTCATGGCCAATGCCTCTCCTCCCAAGTCTCAAGGGTCCTATGTTGGGAGCAATGCAAGTGTTTCCCTGTCCTGGACATTGCTGGAGATATACTTTCCTTGATGATTTTCATTTCTGTGCTCTGAGTACCTTCCTTTTCAGAGATGATTTTAAAGCATCCCCATGGAGCAGTTCATTGCCATTTTTGTGCTTGTGTTGCCAGATGTCCTCTCAAACCCGGCTGCTTGTGGTCTGCACAGCTGTCCTCCTGGGGTCAGAAGCTGTACTCAGCAGATCAGCTGACCAAGGGGCACTGGTCCTGCCTAATGCAGACAGGGTTCCAAAACTGCAGCTGCCCCACTGTCTTCAGTTGGTGAGCAGTGGGACTGAGTCCATGCTAAGGCTGGCCATGCTCTTCACCTGGCTCTGCTGTCAAATGCACAGGTGAGTCTCCTGTGCTGGGGTGAGCCTGGGCCTCCAGCATGTTAGCTCTGCCCATTGGGGTCAGTGTAAAACCCCAGAGAAGGTGCTTGGGGAAGATCTTGCCTATCAGTGGGGACTTGGAGAGCCAGCTACTCATCTTTGGTGGCAACGGAGTGGGCTCGACATTATATGAGTTCAGTCCAGCCCAGTTGTTAACTTGGTTACTGCTCAGCTGCTTTTCATGGGCAGGAAAGTTTTAAGACTCTATTTGTGTGATGGTTTCAGTTCTTTAAGGAAATGATGTAGACTTTGGGCATCTTGGAGATTAAGTCTTTGAATTCTCGATTATAGGACCCATAGTCTTTAAAATTATCCCCCAAAGGCAAAACAAAACAAAACAGAGAAAAACAAAACCCACTAACAATGCAAGCAAAACTTCTCTATTGTTTAAGAGAGGAGTGTCAACTCCCAAATCCTGAACTCAGAAAAGGATGTAAAGATGTAGTACATTAAGGGGCAAATACTTGATGGCCACTTCTATTTCTTCCAACATTAGGGGTGTTGATTTTTTTTTATTTATTAGAGAAATTGTGTTTTTACAGAACAATCATGCATAAAATATAGGATTCCCATATAGCTCCCCAACACCAACACCTTGCATTGGTGTGGAAATTTTGTTACATTTGTTGATACCCCATTTTTACAATTGTAATGTTAATTATAGCAGTAGTTTTGTTTTTAGTATTACAGTGGTTAAATATTAGGACCACACTCAAATTTTTCAGAAATATGACCATGGTTATGACCACCCGTGAGGTGTCTGACAATGACCAAATGAAATAGAAGGTGTATTAATATAGGTTCTCTGGATAAACAGAACCAACAGGAGACCTATCTGTCTATAGATAGACAGATGTACCCATTATGTAAATATTATGAGATTTATTATAGGAATTGGCTCATGTGACTGGGGGGATGGACAGGGCAAATTGCAAGCTGGGGACTCTGATGAAGGTTTCTGGTGGATTTCCCAGGAGAAACTGGCTGGCTGATATAAGGATGGAAATTCTGACTATTGAAATGATCACTTCCTTTAAGGCCTTCAACTGATTGGAGGAGACTTCCCTCATTGCTGAAAGCAATCTCCTTTCTTGGTTGTAGATGTAATCAGCTATAGATGCAGTCAACATACTGATGATTTAAATGCACAAAATATCCTCACAGTAGCAATCAAGCCAGTGCCTGCTTGGCCAAACAACTGGACATTGTAACCTAGCCAAGTTGACACCTGAAGTTACCCATCACAGAAAGTGAGACAAGGACACTGAGGGCTGAGCTAAGGCCAGACTATGTTTCTGGCCAATCTGAAGATTTCATCTCCTGACTATGATTCATGTGCATTTCTGCAAAGTTGTGGTCTGGAAAGGAAAGGAAAGGAAAGAAGCACTTAAGTAAAAATTGCCAGTGTTTTACAAGTGACTATGGAGAGAGAGAAGAACCTTTATTCATTGTTTCAATAAGCAGGGATTAAGCACCACAAAAAAAATCTCCTAAACCTCAGGCCATGTCTGAATGCACAACCACTGTTCACGTGCCAGACCTTGGGTACCAGGCACTTGTGACCTGGGTTTCTCCAGATAGGGTGTTGCTGGAGGACAGCAGCTATGGTTAGACTTGGGAGGAGTTTCACTGGAGGATCCATGGCTTAGGGAAGGACAGACTGAGAGGGTGACATCTTCCAGAGTGACAATTTTGAGCAGCTGTTTGGGGAAGAGTAATGAGGATCAATGACTACTAATGTGTAGGATGGTGGGGTGATCAACTGGACTTACATGTCTCCTAACAGTGAAATAATCTGCAGCTGTTATGAATCCTATCACCTCCTCACTCCAGATGAGCACCCAGCTGCCCTGATGATGCTTCTGTGTCCTTGGGGGACTTAGTGCATGGGACATTCTTGGGGTGAGGTGATCTGGATGCTGGGCGAGGCAAGCCATGTTCAGGTGAGGAGATGCAGGCTGTGAGTGAGATGACCCAGGCTCTGTCATCAAATCGTGAAGGTTTTGCCTCATCTGTTGTGTGATAATAGGGGTGATTTCCTAGGTTTGGAAGGGCTGGCACACAAACTTCTTGATTTTTAGCAGCTCTGGTCTCTGTCTAAAGTATTCAATTAAAACCACTAATAAATTAGTCTACATATTTAGGGAGTTTATTTGAGCAGTTTATAACTCATGGATCAGTCAACATTCAATTTGCCCATGAAATGACACTTCACTGAGGAGGTGGAAAGGGGGAGCTTAAATAGAGCAGAAGCAGTGGAATCCAGTGAGGAAATGTTCACTTAGTGGATGTTTCTATTTTATGTGGAGCAGCCTTACAAATTGGGGAGCAGCTATATATTGAGTAGCAGTGTGGGTGCTCAATGATAAGCTGTCTGTGTTGGAGTCCAGCATCCTTGCCTGGAGCCCATGTCCAGAGCAGGTGGTCTGGACAGAGAGCACCACTCCTGCATTTTCACTTCCCGCTCTCCCTCTTGCAGGAGAGGTCTGTGCCTGGGACTCTGGGGAGAATGGACCAGGCCATTGCCTGGCTGTGCAGAGTGGGAGGTGGGCCCTGAGTCCCACCCTGGTTGTACTGGGTTGGGCTCCATCAATCTGCTTTCAGGTTTTGGCAAGTGAATGATCAGGACAAGCCTCCATTGGTGGGGTCTAAGCCAGCAGGACATGCCTGGGCAGGGGAGGCTGTGCTTCACTTGGAGGCCTCTGCTCTGGCTTCTTTGGGGGCTTCACAGGGAAGGGACCCCAGGTCTTAGCCTCTGTGACCCAGAGACCAGATTCCCTATTGTGTATCCTCAGGTCACAAAGGCCAGTGTGCAGCCCAGCTCCCCAGTGCAGCCCCATGCAGTGGGCAGGCTCAGACTTCCCAGACCTCAAACTGGGTCATGGGATACAGTGGGGGCCATGGGGTCTCTCTGTGTTCTTCCTGGAACTCAGGGAAAAATAGGTCCAGCTTTCTGAGGGCTTGGATTGAGGATGCCACTGAAAGTGTGGGCTGTGGGCACTGTAAGTGCAGGGAGTATGGAGGCTTTAATTGCAGGAGGTGTGGGGCTGTTAGTGCAGGGGGTGTGGGGATTGTAAATGCAGGGGTGTGGGGACTGAAAGTGCAGGGGCTGTGGGAGCTGTTTGTACAAGGGTTTGTTTAAGCTGCTAGTGAAGGGTTGTGGGGGCTGTTAGTGCAGGGTGTGTGGGAGTTGTTAATGTAAAAGGGTATGTGCAGGGGTGTAGGTGCTGTTAGTGCAGGGGTGTGGGGGCTGTTAGTGCAGGAATGTGTGATGACTATTAGTGCAGGGGCTGTAGGGGCTGGTAGTGCAGCGGGTTGTGGGAGTGGTTAGTGTAGAAGGGTATGGGAGCTGTTAGTTCAGGGGGTGTGGGGGTTGTTAGTGCAGGTCATGTGGGGGCTTTAAATGCAGGGGGTGTAGGGGGTATAAATGCAGGGGAGTGTGGGGGCTGTTAGTGCAGGGATGTGTGGGGGCTGCTAGTGCAGAAATGTGTGGGCTGTTAGTGCAAGGGTGTAGAAGCTGTAAGTGTAGGCAGTGTGAGGGTTGCAAGTGCAGCAGTTGTGGGGGCTGTTAGTGCAGGGGTATGGGGGCTGTTAGGGAAGGGGTGTGGGGACTGTTAGTGCAGGGGTTGTGGGAACAGTTAGTGTGGGAGGGTATGGGGCAATTATTGCAGGGGGTGTGGAAACTGTTAATGCAGGGTTGTGTGTGATGTGTTAGTGCAGAGGGCAGCCCCAAAAGCAACCTCCAGAAAGGGTCTGCAGGCCGATAAGCAAGGAGGGCCTGGGATTCATTCGTGTTTCCTCTTATAAAACTTTCTGGTCTCACAGAAACCATGGCTTATTATTAAAACATTTTAAAAATTAGACCAAAAATACAAAGTAAAAATGAACTAGTGCACAGAATTACTTTTCACAGTTTGGCCTTTTAAATGTACACCATTGTCATCACAGTGTGTGTTCCCTTTGTACCCTTTTACCAGTTGAGAGAATATCCATAAACCTTATCACACATCATTTGTGAACGTAATTGCGAGCATTTGTAGAATATTCCCACTCATGTCCCATCATGTCTCTTTAGGCATTAGCTTGCTTCCAATTTTTTTTAATAATTACAAACAATACTCTGAAGGTGTCTGTTGATAGTGTTTTCTGCATTTTCCTTACGTTTGTGAGCCAGGTGTATTTCTTATGTAACTTGTCTATGTCCTTTGCCTGTTTCTTAAGGGAGTTGCTAATTTTCTTATTCACTTATATGAGTTCTTTGCAGATTAATGGTATAAAACTTTTACATATTGGCTGGATTTTTTTTTTTTTTTTTTTAGTTTCTAATTTTGCTTTTAAATTTTGATGCTTTTTATGTGAAGAATCTTTAAATGTGTTACCTAATTTCATGTTTTGGGATTTGGAATGAAGCCTGTCTGATTTGGGGCAGATTTGGGGGTCTATTTGGAGTATTTTGCTTTGATGTCAGTGTTTTTGCCATAGTGTCAGAGCTCCTGTTAGGGGCAATCTCTTAGAATTTTTTGTTGGATTGGGAGTTAATTTTGAACACAGCTTTTTGTTTCTGTCAAGAAGATAACAGGTTATCATTAGCCTAATTGTTGGAATGAACTATCAATTCCTGGCTTAAGTCCATGTTCAGTTAGATAGAATCTGACTTTCTAGAATTTCATTTATGATTTCCAGCTCCTTATTGAAATATAAATTAGTCGATGTTTCTCTTTTGGGGGGCTTTGTCCTATTTGGATATCTGGGGCTTGAGTCATTAAATGAACCTTCCTAAGTTCTCTGAGTCCTGGAAATAATCTGTTTCATGAACATGTGAAAACTCATCCATAAAACCATCTGAGCCTGAAGTCATCCATGCAGGTAATTATTTGATAATTATTTGATAATCTTATTGCTTTCTTGGGGATCATTGTTCCAGTTGTTTTCCACTTCTTTTTGAGTCAGTTTTGTTAAATTTTATTGCTAAAAAGAACAATTTCATGTTGCCATCATCTAAATTGTCACTATTTTATACTCCTGCATATGATCCATGCTGTGATTAAGTGAGGCAGTGCATCCAGAGCACTTGGAAATGGTGCCCCGTACATGGAAGCAGGTGATCCAGTTTCCAAAAAGCCAGAGGGAGCAGAAGGAGGTCAACATCTCAAGGAGAGGTGATGTGCTATTGGCAGATCCCTGTGGCATCTCCACCTGAGGAAGACCTGCCTTGTAGGGATGGGTCATGAGATGGAACAGGAGAGAGAGAGAGACATCAACTCCTGCCTGAAGAGTTGGTGCTTTGCTCTGCTCCTGCTGCATGGTGACAGGTGGGTGTGCTGGTGAGCATTTCTTGACTGGGATTCTGGTTGCTAAGTAAACTTTAAAGGGGTGGTTGGGGATTGTACACCCGCTCCATGCAAAGCTAGGGGTGGGACAGGTATTTCAGGCATAGTAGGCAAAGATTTCTGAGTGGAGGAATGTGGTAGCAATAGTTTAATAAGATCAGCTCCTGTAAATGGGAATGCAGAGAGCCGGGCACAGCACAAAGTGCCTGATGTGTGTTGTCCCATTTGGTCCTCACCACCGATCCAAGAGGAGAACATTATTATGATTATTATCATTATTACTGTTACTGTTATTATCATTGTTATCTTATTGGGCAGAGGGAGAGGCTGAGGCAGAGGGAGGTGAAGGAATCTGCACAAGATCACTAGCTGGCTGTAGAGCCAGATAAAATCCAGTGAAGGTTTTTAGAACGGAATAACAATTGGATAAATAGATAATTAGTTGATAATTAGAGCTCTATCTGTGAGAAAGGAAAAGGAGACCTGACTTCTGGATGGGGACAGAGAAAGACTTAGAGTGGGCCGAGGCTCAGGGAGTCCAGGGCAGTGGTATACAAGGTAGAGCATGGAAAAGGGGACCAGGTCTTCTGAATTTGCCTCTATCCCATGAGTCCTGGGTCCAGATAGTGTGTACAGAATGGAGGACACTTTATGTCCTGCAATCTGTGGTCAAAGGCAGGACTAGAGGAACAGCATTTGTGTGCTGCTGCCCTTCTGGGACTGTTGCCAGTTGCTCATCATGCTGCCCTGTCAGGACCACCATGAGGTCTGCAGAGAGCAGACTTCTCCCCTCATCTTTTCCAGGTCACCTCCAGAATCTTCTGGAGACGGTGATGAAGCCCTTGAGCTGGGGAGCTCTTGTGTATGTACTAATGGGGCTGGCCACCTCCTGGCAATTCTGGCCTTCCATTGTGGCTCTCCCATGGTCCAAGACTGGTCTGTCTGCTCTATGCTGGGCAATGGGGCCCATCCAAGTGGCTCTGGTGGACAGGCTGGCATTTCTTTCTGAAGTGGTAGCTCCATTTGGGTATGTTCATTCCATCACAGTTGCCCCTGGCAGCCCCTCACTGAATCCCAGCCTGGCAGGTGAACTCACCTTGGACCAGATTCCAGGAAACTTGAGCTAGAGGGAAAAGCCACAGTGCTGGGTCCTGGGACAACATCATCCCCATGGTGGTGAATGGGGTGGCTTCTAGGTTGATGTCTGAGCAGTGAACACACTGCTTACTTTCTAGACTAAGTCAATGACCAGCAAAGCCCTTCCTTTTTATAGGGGTGGTTTTGACGGGAGTAATAGAATGATAATTAGGGAACACCTTCTGGAATATTCCTCCTCCACTTTCCATGTGGAACCCAGCATTTTCAATCTATTCCCTTCCCAGTTACCTCCATTCACCCCTGCAGTTCTCACCTCCTCAAGCCACAGTATAGTGAGATAAGGCTTTTCCTAAACTTTCCATCTCTGGGCTTAAAAACCTTTTAAGGATTTTAAGTGTGCTGATCACCAGAAAGTTTGGAGAAATAGAAGAGATGAACAAAGCCAAGTAGCAACAGTGAAGGGTGACCTTGCACAGAGCAGAGGCCACCAGACATGTGGGCTTTGGTCAGGTCTTTTTATACCTGCGCTCTGTAGAGAAGGTGTGCCCTCCTTGCTTTGAGAAATGGAATAGAAGACATATTTCCTGAAAATGTGTCTTAGAAACCTTGTATACAAACCAGACACATGCATGTACACACACATTCACAGATATACATCACATGGCATTCCATTGTACAAGAGGCAGAGGTTATCTAAGAATAAAAAACATGTCTTTTCTTTTCCAAGAGTCCCAGGATGCTGTGTACTGTGGACGTGGAAGGAGCTCAGTCTTCCCGATTGACAGTGGACAGCACTGCAGTATTATGGATGGTCCAGCCTTCACCCCAGTCCTGGAGTCCTAGATGGCCCTCCCCAGATCTACCCAGCCTTCATCCACTGACACAACTCTGACACACTGGCCCTTGTACTATACCCTGGGCCCACTTGCTTTCTGCAGCCTCAGTCACTGTCACTGGCCCTGGGGCCCGCATGGGCTGTGCCTAGCATTTGTTTCAGAAAGGGTAACCATTCAGACTCCTGGGTCTGAGTCCAGGAGTGCCCAGAGTGCTCTCCCTTGTGGAGGCCCAGAAACACCTCTCAGTGGGTCCTGCCTCCAGGTGGGTGGTAATATGACTGGGCATCAGGCTAAATAAACCTTTGCACCCACTGTATTTGGGGGTCCTGAGTGTCCCTGCAGCCAGTCACCTTTGGCAGCCCTGCAGGGATGCAGTGAGTTCAAATTCAAGGACTTCAGAGCTTATCAAGAAAAAAATGTTACTGTTAGATGTCAGTAGCACACAAGCTATTTATTGGTGATGTTACTTGGACAGGGTTGCAGTAAGGGAAATCAGAAGCTGTGGTGCTAGACAGCCACCAGAAGGGGAAGCATGGCAGGGGAAACTCTGGGGGAGAGGAGAATAGGGGAAAGCTTGTATGCCTAGTAGTGTGGGACCTTGTAAGAGCAGGATTGTATCTTATCAACGGGGAGCAGATGTTGGGTGCAGTTTCATGGGGGTATTGAAATGGCTCAAAATTGCTTATTTGGGATATTTTTAAAAGAACTGGATGGGTAAGAAATTGAGTGTGACATTGGCAGGGTTTTCTAATACAACGAGGTACTCTAAAGAAGTAATCAACACACAGGCCTCTAGAGGCCGTCTTGGCTGATTTCTATAACAAGGGCTTCCATAATCTTTCCCTCACGGTATCTCTTGTGGATCCATGGCCATGCCCAGTTCCTTGGGCTGGTGCTTAAAAGCTGTTCTGCACAGATCCTGGCCCTGATGAGTATCCTGGACTCTCAGTGGCTTCTAGCTGCACCACACCTAACAAATTTATACAGGGTTTCCTTGACTGGGGGGAGAGATTTCATCAACAGCCAGTGGCAGCTGCAGAGATCAACATGGGATTGATAATGGAGTAAAGAAGAGGCCATTTAAGCCAGGGTGCCTCCTGTTCCCACCTGTAGGAGCCCCTCTGTAGAGACCCTATATCAGGAGCATGTCTGTTTTTCCTCGTTCGAGGATTCCCACTCCTGGCTCCCTTCTCAAACCTGTATGGCTTCACACTAGACCTGTTGGGGTATCCTTATAATGATCCAGGATTTATCTCCCATGGGTCACACCTTGAGTGGGGCCATAACTGTCAGGTTGCTCTCCTGGCCTCTTGGGCTTCCATTGGTTAGGGATGGAGGGTGACAGAGACTTAAATAACCTCACTAACCAGCCAACACTTGTCTTCAGTGGAAGGTCTGCCTCAGGCTTGAGGTGTGCATGTTTTTTTCCACTGGCAGGTAGCTTTCTAGAACTGGCCAGGGATATGCTCTTAATGCCCAGAATACTGTCATGGATCCTTGGATCAAGGGAGCTAATAGGCAGTGCAGCATTGAGTGCCCACAGATACCAGGGCCCTCTTGTCTGGGTGACCGCTCATGCCCACTCTTGTCTCTCCACCACTGTTTACAAAACTTTTCCCCTACAACTCTGGGGAATTTATAGGTCATTGAATCCTATCACCAGACCCCTCATTATAAGACCCTGCATATCAACTGTTCACATCCATAGCTCTTGATCCTTCCTAGTTAGGAAAGGGGAGCTAAGTCTCACCTCTGACAGGATCCGTGGTTGTGGTTTAACTGCAAACATTGCTTTCTAGGACCCATGACTGACCTTCTGGGTTTTCTCCGGAGTTGGGGTGAAGGAATGTTTTCCTTCTCCTCCTCTGAAGCTGGCTCCTGATAACTCAGAAGTCCAAGTACCCTGAACATGCCTGTTTCCTCCAAACATGCTACTTCCCAGAAGCTGGCTCTGATCCTGTTTCCTAAAGCCCCAGATAAAGTTCATTCCCTGGAGCACTAGCTTTGGCAGAACAAGCCACCTCACCCAAACCCACAAACCTCATTTGAGCATGTGGAGGCCACATTGGTGGAGCCACCTCAGCTCCAGCAGAGTCTGTGGTGGCACAAGGCACAGAAGAAAGACCACATTACAGCCAGAGCAGTGGGGAGGGCCACCTGCTTGGAGGGAGTGAGGATGTGTCCTGGGGGCATTCTGGAGGGGATTCTGGTAGAACCTTAGGTGAATCAGAGCCACCTTCTGGATTCTCACATCCTGGCTGAGTTAGAGCACCAGGGTTGTCAGCACCTGCTTAGTACATAAGTCCCTGGATAAGCTTCTGGGGTCTCTCATGCCCAATGAGATGATGGAAAGGTGAATGAACCAAGATGAGGTATGTAAACCTAGAGATGGTGTCTGAACCTAGAGGTGTCTAGAAGTTGCAGCAGCCACAGTGGAAATGATGTATTTCCATTCATCAAGTGCCCCCCTCCTGCAATTGTGATGGACTTGAGTCAGCACTAGGCTCTTTTTGAGGCTCCATGATGGCCTTGGGCATAAGAGGAGAGTGGCAGCTGCTTTGGAGGGCAGGTGGAGCAGAGGCCTCCTTAGGGTCTGGGCATGAAGCTGTGAGATGTGTGAGTCACAGCTATGGTTCTTGTCCTTCTTGCCACCCAACATGCTCCCAGTATTAGTTTCTTGCGGCTGCTGTAACCAAATTCCATATACTTAGTTGCTCACGACCAACAAATTTATTCTCTTACAGCTCTCCAGAATTCCAAAATGAGTCAAGGTGTCAACAGGGCTGTCCTCTCCCCAGAATCCTCAGGGGATTATCCATTGCCTTGATTTTTCTGGCTTCTAGAGCTGCATTCCTTAGCCCCGGGTCCCTTCCTCCATCTTCAGAGCCAGTGGTGTAGCATCACTCTCTGACTTTGCTTCCCACTGCTTTTGTCATCACAAAGTCTTATCATCTCCATCAAATCTCCTCTGCTTGCCTCCTATAAGGACACTTGTGATCGCATTGGGTTTACCCAGATAATTCAGGATATTTTCCCCATATCAAGATCCTTAAATTAATCACATCTGCAAAGTTCACTTTCCATATAAGGTAACATTCATAGGTTCCAGGGATTAGGACCTGACGTGTTTGGGAATATTATTTACCTGACAACACTACTCAATAAGTACTTATGAAATTCTTACTATAAGCAGACCCCACTGTCTGGACCACACTGGTAATCACCAGAACTGCAGCTTCCACTGCTTCAATTACAGAACCTGAGCACTGGGAAGTCCCTTGGTGTGCCTCAGTGGAGGGCAGAGGGGTGATGATGCCTCAACCCGGCCCCAGCTTACTCTGCTGGAGCATCCAGACCCAAGCACATCCTTCCCTGCAGGGCCAACTGAAAGAAACTGAGGCTGAGCACTTGAAATGGGGGAGCTCAGCCCCTTCAGCACTCAGACACCTGCCCTGGGTGTTGTTAGAGGCCTCTGCCTGAGCTCCTCCGTCTGACATGGACCTGACAGCTGACACTGCTTCTTCCAGACCCCAATCTTCTGCTACCTGGAGCCCCAATCCCAACCAAGATGGTCATCTGGCCAAGATCATGGCTGCCTTCTTTGGCTTTGTGCAAACATGGCTGGCATGCTCCCTGGAAAGGGAACACTAACTTGCAGCTTACAGAGGGCAACACCCACCACCACCACCCACCCCCCACTCTACACTGGATAGACAGGCCCTTTTCTGAATGTAAGCATCTCAAAACTGACAGAAGTTGTCATTCAACACCATGGTCACTGTAGTCACTGTTGTTCTCATCATGACTCATCACCAGCCCTCCCAAAGCCTTGCCCTCCACTCAGACTTCACCAAAAGCCTCCATCAATGATGAACTTAGCCTTCATGATGTTTCTGTACTCTTTGGATACCCAGGCCCCATTTTCTCCTGGCAAGAAGGTTATCAGTGCACCCCTCACCTCTGTGAGCAACCCCCAACCCCAGAATCCTCTTTTAAGGATCTTGTGCCAATGATTGTACCTGACAGTGTCCTGGGAGGGAAGTGAGGAGATGCTCCAGGGGGCTTACTGAGAATGCTGCATGGGAGACGGTGTAATGGAGTGTGGGTGGTAAAGCACTTCAGCTTCAGCTAACACAGAAGGGCCTTTCTTGCTACTGGTATAGATGGGGGAAGGGAGTACATGAACCCTGAGCCTGCTGCCATGGGGAGAGGGACATGGATGGGCTCCATGGCCTTGGGGGTTGGACACAACATCTGACCAGCTGGAAAGCACCCAGGCAAAGACACCTCAAACCATTCCCCTCCTACCTCTGGGCTACCCTGTTGGGCATGGTCAACTGGAAGCAGGTGAGCCCAAGCAGGTGTGGCACAGAGCAGTGAGGGTGCAGTGTGGATCTGGGGGCAGAGGAGGAAGCTTTCCTTCCTGTGGTCATCTCTAATATCACCCTGACACTCTCCATCCCGAGACCCTGTGCCACTTTCCTTCCTGGCACTTAGAACCACCTGGTGTGCATGCTATACACATACTTCTTCATCAGGCTCACTGACAAGTGTGTCACACACATTCTTGTTCTCTTGGGCTCACTGGCACATTATACATGCACTTATCCTCTTGTAGTCACTGATGTGTGTGTCACACACATATTTTCTTGGGCTTGCTGATATACATTTTGCACATGTAGTTGTTCAGTTGGGCTCACTGACAAGTGTGTCCCATACTTTTTCACTTGGTCTCACTGATGTGCATGTTACACACGCACTTCTTTGCTTGAGCTCACTGACGAGCATGCTAAATATACTTGCTCAGACTCATATGTGGGATGCACATATCTTTGTTCACTTTGGCTCATTGTGTGCCTCTCAAGCTCTCTGTTGACCAGAGTCTTGGTCTCTTTTGTTCTGTGTACCACCCTCAGCATATAGAACAGTACATGGGGCATTGCAGGGACAATACATGTGTTGGATGAGTAAATGGCTGATTGACAGTGGCAGCTTGCATCAAACAGAGAGAAAAACCTTGGCAGGGCTGGGCAATTTGTGGTCAGCTGTTTGCAGCTTACATGGGCTTCCAGGGCTTAAAAAGGGGTGGCTCCAATGTGCATGAAGTGAGGGAGAAGTGAGGAAATGAAAGCACACACATTAAGCTCCAAATGACTGCCCCAGCAGAGGCAAAGGGAGTTCCCAGTGTCTACAGGGGGTTCACAATGCATGGTTCCCCTCACTATTGCCCTCTGACTGAACAATTTGGGGCATGGCGTTGAACAATTTTGACCTTCATCCTCTTCACTGGGACCTTAGGTTTCAACATCATGCTATATGCTTGGATGGTGGTGAAGATTAGAGATGATGCTCATGGAACTCCTAGCACATAGCCATTGCTCAGCCAATGCAGGGGGTTATATGACTATTACCCACCTGGCATGAGAAAGTGTGAAACAAACTTATAGGTAAGAATGTTAATTTTTAGTAAGTGAAGAGACAACATATGCAACACACTTGCAGTGAGTTTCCCTGGGAATACTCAGGACAAGGTTGAGTGAAGTGGAGAGAAGTTGGGGTAGGGAGTGAAAACGGGCTCCCTGTATGGTAGCCAGAAAGACAAGGAGGATGGGCCTTGAAGGGGGAAGGAAGACAGGAAGGACTGCACAAAAACAGCTTCTCATGGAAACAATGGAGGGCCCACCCCAGGGTCATCCTCTCCCTCACCCTCCTGGCCTATGTCTGTCCAGCCCCCATCCACCCTGGTCACCCCATACCATATCCTTGCCATCTTGACCTCGCCCTGTCTCCCCAGAGCCCTCCATCACCTGGATGCTAATTTCATGACATCTCACACCATCTCCCCTCTGTCTGGGGTGCTCACCTGCTGCTCATTGTTTTCTGTACCTGAGAGTGGCCAAAATGAGGAGAGGAGAGCCTCTGGGGAAGCAGGTCATGGAGCATTGAGGAAGGCCTTCACACTGCACTGCTCTGGAGCTCAGCTCCCTTCCTCCTGTGGAATTGGCAGGACTTTGTTCCCATGCTTAAGCCACTCATTCATGTCCACCTGCTCTAGGTGTGTCTCTGCAGGTGGTGAGTCAGACTTTCACCTCTGAAGTCAGCATAAACTGCCTGAGTGATGTTGAATCTGATGCACCAGAGATGCTCACCAGCCTTCCCTGGGGCCTGGAAGACCCAGGTCTTGTCTGTTCTCTGAAGTTGGATCTTTGGCTTCCTGGGTGGCCTCAGGAAACATGCTCAGGAGATGTTCTTGCTCTGAGTCCAGCATGGGACACAGAAAGGGGACAATGCTGGCATGCAGTGGGGGGCTCCCTCTGCAGAGCTAAGGCCTGGGCTGATATTCCCTAGCAGAACAGGCAGGGGGCAGTGGACATACCCTTCCCCACAGAGGTGGAGCAGCTGCTTCCCTGACTATGAGCCTCCTGGGCCTCAGAGAGAAGACCCCAGCTGGAGCCTTGGGTGAAGTTGATTCTCCAGATGGCCAATGTAGGGGTGGGGTGGGGTGGGCATCACACCATCCCAGTCCATCACACAGTAGGGAGACACCTTCATGGCTCCTCTCAGCCTTTCCTTGAATCCCCACCCACCCCAGGTCTTTAGGGTGGTTGTCTCTGGGCATACTAACCAGGTTATGCCTCTTGACTGGTCATCTGTAGCCTGCTAGACCACACATTCTCTGCTATGGAAGCCGCTGGTGCCCAGCAAGATTGGAGGAACATACAACGTAAGCAGATGGCTTTATTATCAATGCAGAGGGCTGTTCCTTCTCTCCTCCCCACATCTTCTAGACATCTACAGTGATTTGTGGGGTCACATCTGAGAGAAGAGCTTGCTCATATCTTTCTCACTGAGGGAAAAATGCAGTGCTCTTGCAGGCAAAAACATGAAGCAAAAGCTGATGTAGGTGTTGGGAAATGGAAATATTATTTCTTATGTAGGAAAAGGATCATTTCTCTAAACTCACAACCTCATAGATGGGAAACTGAGGCTCAGAAGGCTGGTGAAGAGTCCAAAGATTCACGGTGGTTAGGAGCCAGGAGCAAGACCAGGACACCTCACTGGGCTGGGTTTTCAGGTCTCCATACCACAACTCCCTTCCAATTATCCAACAGTCCCCAATATCCAAACAAGAGGGACCCCTGCCCTGGGTGAGCCTAGCCAGACCCTTTACACCCACTCCAAGGCCCCCTTCAGTTACCCAGAGCTCAGAATTACTTGCCCAAACAGTCCCAAGTGAGAAACTCTTCTCCATGTCTGTCTATGAAGGGCCCTGGGGTGGCTGCAAGAGGTTTTGTGGGGGTTGGACAAAGTCTTCATGCATGTGTGGGCCCCCAAGTTGTGACAGGGCAGGGATCAGAGACACAGGAGCTGGGCTCAGGGTCTGTCCCCATACCCCATGATATGGCACAGCTTTCAGAGAAGGCTGAGGGTACCAGGGTTTGGTGAAAAGATATTTGCCAGACCTGTTAACCCATTTAATAGATGTAATCAATTATTGGCTAAATTTGGAGATCTCTACCTTTTCAACATTCAGGGAGTTCTTGTTTGGGCCACTTCCAAAGAGGGCAGCCTGTGACCACAAACACCAGTATCTTCAAGGAATTCAATTTTCTAGTTTCATGGGTCTATTCCTCTCCCCTAATTAGAGAAGTGACACCTAAGGAAAATAACAAGAATCTCTGAGCCAGACTAGCTTAGGTTCAAATTATGTTCCTGTAGATTGTGTAAATTCCATAGGTTCTCTAAGTCTTGGGAGAAATCCACTTAGATTACAGTTTTCATGATGTGCATGCTAGGGCGTGGGATAATGTGGGATCAGTGTCAGTACACGTCCTCCTATGAGAGAAGGAACTATGACTTACACTTCTCAGAACCAAGGCATAGAGCAGAGGGCCACTCCCTTAATGTATCTTGCATGTGTGCATAAGAGGGTGAGTGAGTGTTAGTAAGCATGAGAGTGTGTGAGAGGGAGAGGGTGAGGGCCAATGTCTGTTTGTGAGGGTGCACATTTAAGAGTGAATGTGTAAGCATTTGTGTGAATGAATATGATGGTGTGTAAATATGACTGCATTAGAGAATGTGAGAGCATGATTAAGTGTCAATGACAGTGTGAGAGTGTGTATCCGTGTAAGTGGGTATGTGCAAGTGGGTGTTTGCATGTATAAGTAAATGTGTGTTAATGTGAGTGTTCACATTATTCTAAGTGTGTTTGAGGTGTGAGAGCAAGTGTCTGAGAGTGACAGTGCTTGTGTGTTTGACTGCAAGTATGTGCAATATGAGTGTGTCTGGGTCTTAGTATGAGTGACTAGGAGTGTGTATCAATATGAATGCAAGTGTGAGAGTGTGTATTGTGCAAGTGCATTTGAGTGGGTGTGTAGTTTGTTCAGATGTGTGTAAGTGAGAGTGTATGGGTGTATAAGTATGTGTGCAGGAGTAAGTGAGGAATATATTGTCTCCAAAATCCAAAGAGGACAACTAGGCATTGTGCCTCCTTTTTTGGTCATAGGAGGGGACAGATACAACAGCTTATCCTTCGCCTTAGAAGGGATATCTCAATATGCCCTATCCTACTGGACACCTAAATATTTTGCTGAGGTAGAAGTCCTGTATATTTCTGTTGGATTTATCTTCCATCCACTGACACACAAATGCTTTACTGATAAGTCTACAGTAGTTGAGACTTCTTGCTCACTAGGTCCAATCAACATATCATCAATATAATAAGCCAGTGTGATATCACGTGGGAGGGAGAGATGATCAAATTTCCTGCAGACAAGATTATGATATAAGGCTGGAGAGTTGATATACCCCTCAGGAAGGACAGTGAGGGTATAGTGCTTGCCTTGCCAGCTGAAATCAAATTGTTTCTGATGGTTCTTACCAACAGCAATTGAGAAAAAAGCATTTGCCATATCAATAGCTGCTTACCAGAAACCAGGGGATATGTTGATTTGCTCAAGCAATGATATCACATCTGAAATGGTAGCTGCAATTGAAGTTACCACCTGGATAAATTTATGATAATCTACTGTCATCTTCAAAGATCCATCTGTTTTCTGTGCAGGCCAAATAAGAGATTTGAATGGAGATGTGCTAGGAATCACTGCCTCTACATCCTTCAGGTCTTTGATAGTGGCACTAATCTCTGCAATCCCCTAGGAATCTCTTACTGCTTTCAATGTACTATTTTGCTAGGTAGGGACAGTTCTAGTGGCTTCCACTTGGCTTTTCCTACCATAATAGCCCTCACTCCACAAGTCAGGGAACCAATGTGGGGATTCTGCCAGTTGCTGAGTATATCTACTCTAATTATGCATTCTGGAACTGGGGAAATAGCCACTGAATGAGTTCAGGGACCCATGGGGCCCACTGTGAGATGGACCTGAGCTAAAACTACATCAATCACCTGACCTCCATAAGCTCCTACTCTTACTGGTGGACCAGAGTGACATTTTGGGTCTCCTGGAATTAATGTCATTTCTGACATTATTTAGATTTTAAATGTCTAATAATCTCCAAATATCTGCTCTTTTCCTTTTACCCAATGCACAGTTACCCTGGTAAAAGGTCATAGGTCTGTTTGGGGAAGGCTGGGAGGAAGATTAACAGTATAAATTTTTGTCAGTGTAACAGAGTTCTTTCCCAAGTGGACCCGGCCTTCCCCTCATTTAAGGGGCTCTGGGTCTTTAAACTCAAGTCTGGGAGTTGATTAAGCATTCATGTCTCTGTTTTTGCAATTCAATTTATACTTTGTTCACTTGACCTGGAAGTCTTCTGCTTATACACATGGGAATTTAGTAGACTCCCCATCTATTTACTTCTAAGTACCCTAGGATCTACTAGCCAATACAATAAATCTCTGGGATTCAGATTATCTTGACTGCTGCTTTGAATCTGCTGTCCATTATGGTAGCCATAGTCACCTTCTCTTTGGTGATAAAGTGTTGCCACTTGGCTTCTGCCAACTTGGGATCCAATCATTTCCATTGTGGTTAAGGATTCCAGTTCAGTGACAGCAGTTTCCATGGTAATATCTGACCCATGGAGTAAAGCAACCAAAGAGCTCTTCAGAGAGGATAGAGTTTGTCTTACAAATGTATTCTTCACAGTCTTGCTGAAATGTGTGTCCTCTGGGAATTCCTGGTATGGATGAGCAGTTCTTACATGATAAATCCATTCTAATATTCCAATCTTTCTATGTCTTTGGTCTCCTTTTCTACATTTTACCATGGCAGTTCTGGCAAAGACTCAGCAGAATCTAGGACTTCAATGACACCACTTTCATCATCACCATTTCATCACCTATATGTCCCCATTTCAGATTTTAGGATCCCATCTCCTCCAATAAATGCCCTCATTTTAATAGCAGACATTCTGCAAGATTGGAAATTCAGCTTATGTTGTAATTCTTCCACTCACACAATGAGACTCTGGGTCTGGTTTTCAGAGATCTCAAGTCTATGGCTACATGAAATAAGATTTTCTTACAAGGCATACACAGAAATTTTTGCCTCCTTCATGTGGCACTTAAGTTGCAAATTTGAAGCCTTCAGCTCATCTCTTTATTTTACAACTGTATCCATCATATTTAGGAAAAACCAGCCAACATCATTGCAACTTGTAACTCCACGAAACTCTGTTAGGGTGTCAAAAACACCCTAATCCAGAGTGCCTGTTACAAGCATTTGAGTAGCCATATCCAGTGATTATAGTTTGCATATCTCTATTGCCAAATCACACCGTGTATATCAATGCCATCTTGATTATTGGAAATAGTTATTAGGTCTTTGAATCTAATCAGAGTAGAGAGCTGATTGAAAACACCAGGGGACCAATTCTGAAATCCCATTTTAAAGATCTGTTTCTCATGAACCACTCCCAGTACCAAAACTGTGTAAGTCAGGGTTCTACAGGGAAATAGCACCAAAAAGAGATATCTCTAAATGTATGATATTTTATAAAATTCTCTCAGACAACTGTGTGAATGCATGAGTCCCAATTCTGTAAGGCAGGCTGCAAGCTGGGAATTCTGATGAAGGTTTTTGATAAATTCCCTGGAAGAAGCTGTTTGGCTGAAGTAGAGATGAAAATTCTCTCTTATGACTGCTGAAATAAGCACTTTGGCTTGAAAAGTCTTCAACTGAGACATCTTTCATTGCTGAAGGCAATCTCTCAGTTGATTGTAGATGTAATAAGCCAGAGATGCAATCAACTTACTGATGATTTAGTTCATGAAATTTCCTCATAGTAACAATTAGACCAATGCTTACTTTACCAAACAACTGGACATCATAACCTAGGCAAGTTGACACATGAACCTATTACAATGGATATATAAGTGTGAGTGTGCAGGTATGAATGTTGGAGTGTGCAAGTGAGAGTGTGTCAGTGAGACTGAGTGGGAGTACATGAGTCTGAATGTGTGCCAGTGTGAGTGAGTGGGGGTGGATAGGTACCTTTGAGTGGAGGTGGATATGTTTCTGTTTGTGTCTGTGAACATATTTGTGTTAATGTGTATGTATATGAGTTTGGGTCTGGGTATTAGTATGAGAGACTGGGAGCGTATGACAGTGTATGTGAAAGTGTGTGAATGTAAATGTACATTGTGTGTGTTTAAGTGTGTGTGACTTGCATATATGTGAGAGTGTATGGGTGTATAAGTGTTTAGTGTGTGCATGTGTGTGTGAGTGTTTGTATGTGAGTGTGATTGAGTCTGAGTGAGAATACATGAGCCTGAGTGTGCAGGTGTGCATAAGTGTGAGTGTATATATTTCTGTGAGTGTCTGTGAATGTGTGTGTGTGTGTGTGTGTGTGTGTGTGTGTGTGTGTGTTTAGTAACTGTGTATGTTTGTATGTGTGTTTATGACTGTTCTCCTTAACAGAGGGCAAGTCATGGGTTCTTTGGCCACTGCTCAGCATTCCTAGACTCAGGAGAGGATCTTGCCTCCTAAATGCTGTCCCTGTTGTCCTCCACCTTGAGATTTCTCCACCTCCTTGTTGCAGGGAAGAGCCCAGCCTGGGCTAGGACACTAAGGTCATATTCATTTGAGGGGTCCTGTCACAGCATGGCTATTCAGTGCACACACTGGTCACTCACCACCCTCCTGTGTCACTTCTCCAGTGCCCTCCAGGACAGGTGCATTATCTCTCAACATTCCTTAATACCAGCTACTAAAAATGGGAGAAAAATCATATTTTTGGATATTCAGGCCAAAAGAAAAGACTCCCCACTGGTCCAATCCTGACCTGTAGGATGGAAGACCTTCATAGCTCAGAATGTCCAGTCCTTCAGGATGGGGGTCAGTGTGTCACTGACTCTGGCTGTGGCTGCCCTGGGTGGCTCCCCTTGATCACTCCAGAGAGTGGGGTCTCAGTGGGTCATCCTGTCATGTGGGCACAAGGAGAACCTCAGCCCTGAGACCAGGAGTCACATTTTGAAAGTTTCCTTGCACTCCCACCTCTCCCACCTCCTGCCCATTGAACAAAACCAGACACGACATTTAGATTTTATTCATGGGTCCCTTCTGCAGCTGTTAAGTCAGAAAGGCAGGAGGGAAAGCAATGGAATTACTCATGGGATCTTAGGCTTCTGCCGTGGGGCCAAACTCCTTACATGCAGGGACTCAAAAATGGTTTACATTTAAGTAATTTGTCTGTGAAAGATTCACATGAATAGAAACATAAATGAAAAAGAAAACTCATGGTAATGTAGTCAGAGTACCCAGAGGAAAGGTTTTCTGTTTGGAAGGACTGACTTAGATATTTTTGAAACACAGTATATTATCAGTTTTTGGAAATCATATTTAGATAATTGAAAATAAAACATTTTCTTTTTGAGATAATAATTTATAACCATATCATGTAGCTCACCCTTATGCATTATGCAAAAATTTAATATACAAGTAACAAAAAATGGTTATTTTTTGCCAGTCTGAATCAGTGCAGACAGAGATCACCATGGTAAAGACACTTGCAGTTGTTGAGTTTATATTAGTTTCTTAAGTGATTTCACTTTGATATTCCAACATCACATTATTCAGAATGTAACATTACATTATTCAGAATGTAGTTCAATGCTGCCCTCCTGAGGTTTAATAAGGATAGTGTATTTTAACCACATACCACATTAATATTTACCTTGCTTAATTCTCCATCCACACTGTCACTTCTCTGGTATATTCTAAGTACCCCAATGATGCTGAGAACAAGTAGTGATAAAAGATCCAGATTTCAGTATTAAAATGTTGATATAAAACATTCATGAAGTCATGCATATAATATATGGTCCACACATTGTGGTCCCATTTATGTACAAGATATACCAAATAGTTATATAAAATTACCCAGTATTGTACATTATGTGGTATAAATGTGTGTGTCAATACATAGACCAAAGACTGTAAAGGTAAAACTCAATATGAGTGCTTGTTACCACTGGGAAGGGAGGCAGTGGGAGAGGGAGAGGTAAAAAGTCCACATGTGAGTTTTTTCCAAGCAACATAAGTGAAACCATAAAACAGAAAGCATAATTCTTTGAAAAAATCTTTACAGCATTTTTTAGAAAGTTTAGGGTATCTGTATCATTGTTTTTATATGAAAAGCATAGTCATTGACATTTTAAAGACAATTGGGAAATAAAATGATTTCACCTGCTGGTGTAATATATATATATAAAACTGTATAGAATATTATATTTCAGTGTATATATGTGTCTATATATGCATGTGTGTGTATGTAGTTCCAGTTTGCTAATGCTGCCATCATGAAAAATACCAGAAATGGATTAGCTTTTATAAAGGGGGTTTATTTGGTTACAAGTTCACAGTTCTGAGGACATAAAAGTGTCCAAACTAAGGCATCACCAAGATGATAACTTCACTGAAGAATGGCTGATGGCATCTGGAACACTTCTGTCAGCTGGTAAGGCCCGTGGCTGGCAAATGCTATTCCTTTGCTCCCTGGTTGCATTTCAAAATGGCTTTCTTCAAAATGTCCCTGGTTCTCTTTTAGCATCTTCATCTCCTGCACATCTAAGCATTGGGGTCCCCTTTTAGCTTCTCCAGAGCAAACTCTGGGCTAACATCTCCAAGTGTCAGCTCTTAGCTTCTCTCCAAAATGTCCCTCTCAGCTGCTGTCAGCACCTTCTGTTTGTGAGGTCTTTTATAGGACCCTAGTGATTAAGTCAAGACCCACCCTGAATGAATGTGGCCCACAACCATAGTTGATCTCCATGGAAACACACAATCAAAAGATTCCAACCTAATCAAAACTAATATGTCTGCCTCCACAAGATTGCATTAAAGAGTTTGGCTTTTGAGGGGACATAATATATCCAAACTGGCCATATATATATTTCTGTGAGTTGCTTTATCCATGCAAGAACATTCTTTAGATGTCATTCCATACCTATGACCCTGTCAGTTAGTGGAAATATTTCTAATCCACTTTTATTAATGTCTACATATTATTGCATGGGATGGTTGAAACATATTAATTTGACCATATCCATTATTTCTATCTTTTTGCTCTTCTCATGTATTTAATTTTGCACATAACAGTGAGAGTCAGTTCGTAAAACATCCTAGTTGTATTACATCAAATTTCTAGATTAGTTTAACTTTCCCAATATAGACTTGTGAAGAATTGAAGAATATGGAGTGGCTCATATTTATTAAGGGTAATCTTTGCATTTTCTTGTATTATGAGTAAGGTGGTTTTTGAGTTTGTGTTTTTGCAAAACAACAAAAAAAATCAAAATCTTTTTGTCTTTGAGTGAGCTTCATAGTTCACTTTATAAATAATATTGTACTCTTATTGATCTCAGTATGTGTAAGACATTGGGCAGGGAAAATTCCATGAGTTTTTTTTTTTTTTAATTTTAGGTCTTCACAACTGTGCTGGTTGTCAGTGGGATCTTTTAATTAGGTTGTTTCTATGGAGATGTGACACCACCCATTCATGGTGGGTCTTAATTTAATTTGCTGGAATCCTTAAGAGAGCTCAGGGAGTGGGAGAGCTCAGAGCTGACATGGACCCAGATGCTTGGAGGTTCAGACAGAAAGATGTTTGGAGATGTTAAGCTAAGAGATGAAGTCCAGTGTTCCCCAGAGAAGTTAAGTAAGAGCCACAGATGTTTAAGGAGAAAGTCACTAGAATCAGAAGCTAAAAACAATGCAACCTGGGAGCAAAGGACCAGCAGATGCCAACCATGTGCCTTGCCAGCTGACAGATTTTCAGAGAAGATATCTACATCTTGATGCCTTAATTTTGGCATTTTCATGGTCTTAGAGCTATAAATTTGTGAACCAATAACCCCCTCCATTGTAAAATACAACCTGTTTCTGGTATATTGCATTTTGGCAGCCTTAGAAAACCATAAAAACAACACCCTGTGAAGTTGCAGTATCATCTTCATGAATGACGTGAGACACTGATTCCCAAGAAGTCCAGTGTCTTTCCCAATGCCAGTGGCTAATCAATGGCAGAGGGTGGACTGGACCTTCTGGTATCATTGTCCACACTTGGACCATGGCATGGCATTACTTGATGTGGACTAGCTTCCATTTCATTGTTGGAGTTTTTGTTGTTCCTTTTTGAACTACACTTCTATGAATAAATTTGTTTTATACAAATTATAAGAATTACAGCCTTGTTATTAAAATACTAATATGAAGTAGGAAAATTGGAAGTTTGTTTACACATTCCATCTATGACTAATTCTACTTCATTCCAAGAGATAAAATATGTTAGAAATTTGGTTTTCAATGTTCTGAGAATTTGTATATGAATTTTCCTAAAGGAATACATATTTGAATTGTTTTATATGATAATACATTACATGTTATTCTCTAATACAGTTTTTACTTTAAAATTTTTTTGGAAATGCTTCCACATTAGTGGTCTCTCTTATTTTTTGATGTGGAAAACAAAAATCATGAGCACAAAAACCCTCTGTACTTGTAAGAAAAGAAAAATACAAAAATTGCCCTAAATGTCAACACCAAAAAAATCATCACCATTAGCATTAGGAGTTGATCAACACACGTATAGCCAAATAGATATATAGCATATGAAAAATGATTTTAAATTAGAGGAGGTTTAAATTATAATTTACTTAGACTTGTCAAAACAAAAACTTAAGGTATTGGGCAATTGCTGAAATTGGTAAACATAAAATAAATTGCATTCATCAGAGAAGACTTTTTATTTTCAAAAATATCAATGTGGGACAAAATGGAGACAAAGGAACAATGTTTACTCCCCACTTGAAATAATTAAGAAAATTAGACAGAATATTTGAAGTATTTTTAGGATATTAGACATCAGACAATGGGCAGTGATACCTAAGAGACAGGAACCAAATGAGGTGAGCACTAATTTGATTCCACTTATGCCTTGAGGGATATTTTAGGGTGTAGCAGAGAGGGTGGGCACAAAGAGCCTGATAGAGTTGAATTGAGATTGGGTTGAGGGTCTGGGAGCCCAAGCCAACTGGAGATTGCAAGACAGAGAAATGGAGCAGGGGACAGCAGAACAAAAGATAACTCTGGACAGTGTTCCTTTCAAACATTCAGTGGAGTGATGATCAACACCAGCATGTGAAGGAACAAACTGTGAATGAAGGAATAGAGGGGGCAGGAGTAGGAGCCCACACAGGGTTGGGAGTTGTGCTTGTTCCCATCAACTAGATTGGGATTTGTGGCAAAGAGTTTTTAGATAGAAAATCAAAAGCAGAAGCCAGGAAAGAAAAAAAAAGGTAAGTTGGACTTTATTAAAATTAGAAACTTCTGCCTTGTGAAAGGCACTGTTAAGAGCATGAAAAGACAAGTCATATACTGGCCACATATTTGCGAAATACATATCTGATATAACACATATCCAAAATAGGTATTTACCCAAATGAGTTGAAAATTTATGTCCTCACAAAAACCTGTAGGTGAATTTTTATAGAAGCTTTAGTCATAATTGCACAAAGCTGAAAGCAACCAATATGTCTTTCAATAGCTGAATGGATAAATACACTGTGGTATATCCATATAGTGGGATATTTTTTCTAATTCTTTATATAAAAAACTGTCTCTTGTTTGCTTGACATTCTCTGGAATCATCTCAACCTAATCTTCTAAAGATTTTACCCAAATTTTCCATTTTGGAAAAATGATCACAAAGTATATTCCTGATTCTTAATTGTAAAGTGAGTCCTGGGTTTCTGAATTCCAGATCTTTGGAAGTTTCCCTCTAATCTTAAGGATGATGTGCTAATTTAAGAAGGTTATTAAATAGCAGAGAAATTCAAAAGAATATCAATTGATGTGTCTTTGCTGAAGTTTCAGTATCTATTATATCATTAAAAACCCACTCATAATATGGAAAAAATAAAAGACAAACAACCTGGGGGGATAGTACAGATAACTATGAACTATATGCCTATAATCTTACCAATACCACTGTGTCTTAGTTACTGTAGGATTAAAATTACAGTAAATTATGTAACCTGTTTGTGTCAGTGCTCCAACTTTGTTCAAGGTTGTCTTGGTTATTCTAAATTATTTGCATTTTCATTTAAGTTTTAGAATTGTCTTTTAAATTTCTCTAAAGTGAGAACCCTATTGGAATTTTGATTTGGATTGCATTCAATGAAGAGAATGATGAAGAAAATTTTCACCTTAAAAAAGTGATTCTTCCAGTCCCTGTCCAAGATATAGCTCTTCTTTATTCAGGTCTTTTAAAATCTCTCTAAACAATGCATTGTAATTTTCAGTACGGAGGTTTTGTGTAATGTTTTTAAAATATGTTCTTGGTGTTTTATTTGTTAGTGGTATTAAAAATGTTATTGCTTTCTAAAATGATATTTTCCAACTTTTGTTGCTAGCATATAGGAAGAAAGTTGATATATTTTTTCTGAAAACAAAAAAATGATTTATTATCTCTATTTTTAATATCAGTATTTGTGCTGGTTTGAAGCTGTTATGGACCCCAGAAGAGCCATGATCTTTTAACCCAATCTTGTGCTGGAGGGACATTTAGATAGAATATTTCCATGGCGGTGTGACCCCATCCATTCAGGGTGGGTCTAGATTAGTTTACTGGAGTCTTTTAAGAGAGCTCACAGAGAAAAGGAGCTCAGAGATGCTGAGAGACATTTTGGAGAGGAGCTAAGATATGTAATCCAGAGTTTGCCCCTGGGAGAAGTTAAGAGCCAACACAAATCCAGATGCTTGGAGATGCAGACAATAAGGACGTTTGGAAGCTAAGAGAGTGAAGCCCAGACTCTGCCCTGGAGAAGCTAAGAGAGGAATCTAATATGCTTAGAGAGAAATGCCTCAGGAAAACCAAGCAGAGAGCTGACAGAAGCTAAGAGAGACAGAAGGCCAGAGAAATTAGGAGAAAGTCATTTTGAAATGCAACCTGGGAGCAAAGGAATAGCAGATACCAGCCACATGCCTTCCCAGCTGACAGAGGTGTTCCAAATGCCATTGGCCTTTCTCCAGTGAAGGTGTCATCTTGTTGGTGCCTTAGTTTTCCACTTTTATGGCATTCAAACTGTAGATCTGTAACCTAATAAATCCCCTTTATAAAAGCCAATTGATTTTCTGTTATTTTGCATAATGGCAACTTTAGCACACCAGAGCAGCATTACATATGAAGATATTATAGTTTTCATTAGAGATACTGAAGAAGTTGTTTCAATTTCTAAAAATATTCATTCTAAATTTTTTATGATGTGGCACAGAAATATACTCATTAACATAAACTCTTCTATTAACTGTGTAACTTTAGACAATTCACTTTAAGTTGCTGATTCACTTTATTTTTTTTCCCTATTTGCCTTTAATAAACAAGTTGTGGGCTTACAGAACAGTAATGTGTAAAATACAGGATTCCCAAACACCACCCAACCAACAACAGTTTGCACTGGTGTGGAATATTTTTACAATTGATGATAGCACATTTTTATTCTTCTACTATTAATTAAAATCAATGGTTTAACTTAAGGTACACTGTGTAGTGTAGTTCCATGGATTTCATTTTAAATTATTATTCTGTTATCATACATGAAATCTAACATTGTAATCATATTCTTATTCATATATATAAATTATGTATCATTGCTTGTCCTAGCATTCACAATGTTGTACTACCATTACAGCCATCCATTAGCAAAACATTTCCACCATTCCAAATAGGAAACATCTGCATTTTTAGCCTTAACTTCCCATTGTCTACCCTACTTCATCCTCTAGTAGCCTATATTCTAGATTCTGGCTATAAGTTTGCTTACTATAATTGTTTCACATCATTGATATCATACAATATTTTTACTTTAGCATCTGACTTGTTTCACTCAATATGATGTCCTCAAGGTTCACTCATGTTGCTGCATGTATCAGAACTTCATTTCTAATGCTGGATAATATTCCATTGTATCTATATACAACAAAGTTTTTATCCATCCATTGATTGATGTTCCCATGAGATGCATCCATCTTTTGGCAATTACAACACTGCTATGAACACCAGTGTGAAAATACCTGTTGAATTCCCTGCTTCCGTTTCTTTTCTTTTTATACCTAGTAGTGGGATTGATGGGTCATATGGTAATTGTATACTTTGCTTTGTGAGAAACTGCCAAACTATCTTCAACAGTGGCTGCAGCATTTTACTTTCCCACCAGCAATGAATGTGTGCTCATACTTCTCCACATCCTCTCCAACACAAAAATTTCTGTTTTTTTGTTTTTTAAATAGTGGTGTGAATAGTCTGGTGGGTTTGAAATGGTATCTCATTGTAGTTTTGATTTGCATTTACCTAATGGCAAATGATGTTGAGCATCTTTCCATGTGCTTTATAACCATTTGTACATCCTCTTTGGAGAAATATGTATTCAAACCTTTGCCCATTTTTTTTGTTGAGCTGTTTTCTTTAAATTGTTCAGTTTGATATTAAACACTTATCAGATATGTGCTTTCCAAATATTTTCTCCCATTGAGTAGGCTCTTTCCACTTTCATGATAAAGCCCTTTGAAACACAAAAGTTTTTAATTTTGATGAGCCCATTTATTTGTTTTATTTTGTTATTTATAAAGCCAACGTAACCATTGCCTAACACAATATCCCTAAGATATTTCCCTACATTTTCTTCTACAATTTTTATAGTCCTGGTTCTTATGCCTAAGACTAAGACCTATTGTGAGTCAATTTTTGTATATGGTGTGAGTAGGCACCCCCCTTCATAACTTATGCATATGGATATCCAGTTCTCCCGGCACCATCTGTTGAAAAGACTATTCTTTCTCAATTGTGAGGACTTGGGATCCTTGTCAAAAATCAATTGGCCATATATGAACTCTCAATTTGATTCCATTGGTCTATGTATACTGTGCCAGTAACACGATGTTTTGACACTTGTATCTTGTTATATGTTCTTTTAATTTAAAAATATATTATATTTAACCCAATACATCCAAAATAGCATCATTTTCAACATGAAATCAATATAAAATATTAACGATATATTTTACATTCTTGTTTTCATACTACGTCTTTGAATCTTGTGTGCATTTTACACTTGGAGCACATGCCAATTCAGATGCTAATTTCCATCAGAACTACTTGGTCTGTTTATAGATTTCATAAATCTTACAGGTGAAAAAGTAGATTCACCTACCCAACTTGTTTCAAACACACTTAAAGTTTGCTAATAATTGAATCAGGCAAATTTAAATTAACTAAAATTAAATGAAATAAAAAATTCAGTTTGTCAACTGCACTATCCACATTTCAAGAGTTCATTTCATGTGGCTAATAGATACCATTTGGACCATGTTGTACTAGTCAAACTGGCTTGGAATGTATGCTTAACTAGGGCAGAGTAGATGCTCAAGCGCCTCTAAGACCTCATTTGCAAGGTTTTGGCCTTTTAACATTCCACAGTAATGTTTTTTATTGAAACATATAGGAATTTCTATTTGAAGTTTGTTGAGCTTCATCAAACTGTAGGTTTAAAGTTTGCATCAAATTTAGAAATTTTGTGCCATTATTTCTTCATTTTTTTTTTGTCCTGTTCTCTCCCACAAGTCCCTCCATCCACCCATCAAACCCATCACCACCATTTGGAGATTTCAGACACTGTTTTAGTTTGCTAATGCTGCTGGAATTGAAAACACCAGAGATGGATTGGCTTTTATAAAGGAGGTTTATTTGGTTACAAAGTTACAATCTTAAGGCCATAATGTGTCCAAGGTAAGGGGGTACCTTCACTGAAGGATGACCAATGGCATCCAGAAAACCTCGGTTAGACGGGAAGGCACATGGCTGGTGTCTGCTCCAGAGTTCTGGTTTCAAAATGGCTTTCTCCAGGGATGTTCCTCTCTAGGCTTCAGTTCTCTCCAAAATGTCACTCTCAGTCATTCTTTGGGTGTTTGTCCTGTATGAGCTTCTCTGGAGCAAAAGTCTGCTTTCAAAGGCTATCTCCAAAATGTCTCTGTAAGCTTCAGCTCCTCTCTCAGCTTCTGTGCATTCTTTAAAGTGTCCCTCTTGGCTGTAACAAGCTCACTCCTTCTGTCTGAGCTTATATAGTGCTCCAGTAAACTAATCAAGGCCCATAGCAAATGGGCAGGGCCACTCCTCTATGGAAACTGTCCAATCAGAGTCATCACCCACAGTTGGGTGGGTCACATCTCCAGGGAAACACTCAATGAATTCTAACATAACCAACACTGATACATCTGCCACACACAAGATTACATGAAAGATAATGGCATTTTGGGGGACATAATACATTCAAACCCACACAGACACCATTCACTTACTCACCTATTGGTTTGCTTAATGTAATACCACAGCACACTTTTACTCTATTGATTTTTTTCAGTCTTTTTTTTTAATCACTGTGTTCTAGTTAGAGTAGTTTCTTCTGCTATGGCTTCAAGTTTGCTAATCTTTTCTTCTGCAGTGTCTAATCTGTTGTTGATCCCATTCACTGTATTTTGTATTTTTTTCATTTCAGATGATATATTTTTCATCTCCAGTATTTCAGCGTGGTTCTTTTTATATGGTCCATTTCTCTCTTCACCCTGATCATGATTTCTTCCACTTTCTTGAACATACAAAGTTTATTTTGTAGCTTTTTAATGAACACATGGAGTGTATTTATTATAGCTGTTTTAACATTCTTATCTTTTCATTCTATCATCTATATTATTTCTGAGTCAGTATCTACTGACTGATTTTTCTACTGGCTATGGGTTGTATTTTTCTGCTTCTTTCCATGCCTGTAAATTTTTGACTGGCTGGCAGATTATGAATTTTATGCTATTGGGTCCTAGAGTTTTGTTGTTTTTGTTGTGTCTTGTTTGTTTGTTTTTAAATTCCCTTAAATATTTAAGTGCTTTGTTCTGGGATGCAATTGAGTTACTTGAAACCATTTGATCTTTTTTCAGGCTGGTTTTTAAGGTTTTAGGGGAGGTCTATAGCAACCTGTTGTCTAAGTGTAATTTGACCCCATACTGAGGTGATACCCTTCCAAGAACTCAGCCCAATGCCCCATATATTAGGAGGACTTTCCACTCTGGCTGGTGGGAAACAAATTATTTGTGGTTCTGTTAGAGCTTTGGGAATTGATTTATCTACTGCTTTCCAGTGGTTCTTCCTGGTTTTGGTGGTTGCCTCATACACATAGGCAGATCAGTTCTCAAAGACTTGAGGAAACCCCTCTACTAATCTCCAGAGTTCTGTCTGTGCAACCCTCTCCTTTCCATGATTCTTCCCAACACATTTTCCTTAAGTCAGCCCAACTGCCAGACTCTGTTTGGGTACTCCTTCCCTGAAAAGGCAAAGCTGTGATACATGAAGACCTCACTTCACTTGTTTCTCTTCTCTCAGGAATCACAATCCAGCACTGCCTGTTGCCTGTTACCCAATGTCTTGAAATTGTTTCATATATTTTGTCCAGTGTTCTAGTTCTTAGAAGACAAGAAGGCAAATCTGGTTCCTTTTGTTCCATTTTTACCCAAAAGATTTAAAAATTAAATAGCAATTCATTTAACATATATTTACTGAATGCCTACTATATAGGGGAAACTGTGCAGAGTGCTGAGGATACACTATGGAACTAAAGGAGACACAGTCCCTGCTGTCATTGTTAACACAGTCTAGCATGGAAGCTCAAGAATAATTAAGTAATCATTAAAGTAGCTATTTTCATAGACAGTAATAGTGATTGAAAGAAAGTAGAATGCTATGAAAACATGTAACAGGAATAATTGAATTAATCTAAGCAATTAGGGAAATGTCTCCTAAAAGAAGAGACATTTGAACTAAGATTTCAGGAATAAATAAGATTTGTTATCTGTATGGTAGAAGTAGGAAGACTGCCAAGGAGAATGGTATATGCAAAAGGCCTGTGGCAGAATTCCCCTTAAGGATCTTAAAGTCCAACACTCAGATTTCCCAATGAAGATACAAAAGCTCAGAGAGTTTCATGCCTAAATCATGCTATGTCAGTATCAGGGCAGGGACTGGAATCCAGGACTCCTACCTACAGGTCCAGTGTTCTTTCTATTCTACTATGTTGCTAAGCAAATTGAGGAACTATTATAACATTTTATATAATGATAGTTGTTATTATAGTGTGCACAATGTATTATGGGCAGTGCATAAATATTTTTGTAATTTATTTAATTAAAAATAATTATGTCAAAATCTTATTCAATTGATAATATACTTTTAATTGATTTAATTTTACATATTCACAAGGAATATGCTGTAAAGTTTAAATAAAGGTAAAGAGACAACAAAACAGAAAAGAATGAACACACTAACACATTTAGTATGCTGAAGCCATAACAGCACCATAATGGCCTGGGAGTGTTAACACAGCTCCCTAAGTAGCTAAATTACACCCAGGAGAGTCTTGCTCAGCAGTATAAGCTGCTAGTGCTTTCAGACATTTTGAGAAATGCATTGATTGCCCCATTTCAAGATTAATTGGCATACTAAATGTCAATTAAATCTCCTTTAAGATTTTAAGCTGCTAAACTCAAGTGAAACTATGTATAGACTCACACGAGACATCACTACAATAGACACTGTGTGTTCACATTTACCTTGGTCCACATCTCTTCCAACATGAATCCAGGCAGCAAACTTGCATTCACTTAGAAAAGGAAGTTATTTTGCCAAGAATCTCAAATGTATCACTTCCTAAATGGTTTATAAGCTACGGTATTTCTTATGTTAGTGGAATTCAGTTTTTTTTCAACAAATAGGGTGTGCACACCTACTATGTGCCAAGACTGCCATACAGAAGGTAGACATGGCCTCTCCCCTCAGTCTGGAAGGATCATTCATGATGATCTTTTTGATCTTTTACTTATGAGGCTCAACAGGCAGTTATTCATTCAGTGCAAAGATAAAACAAGGTCTTTGTTAACTTGTAAACTTGGCAATTTTTTGTTTTTATATCTAGCTCATTAATATAGGTGTCAAAATTTCCACTTTATTTTAAGTAGCCTAAGCTGTCTATTGTTTGATTTCATCAGCATCTTCTGTCCTCCTAGAAGATACTGCTCAGGATCAATGTGTGGTGGAGGACATGCTTGGTAACCTATCTGGCTGTGCTGGGAGGGAGGAACAAGGCACATTTGGAAGTCAAATATTTGTCTTCTTATTTAATTCCTCCAGCTCTAATTCTTCAAGTTCTGCCATCTACTCATCCTCATCAGTCATGCAAATTGAACCCATTGAGAAAATTCTGAGATTTCTTGGGCAATATCCTGTTGCTCTGTGATGTCTTTCATCAAATCATCTATTTTGTTCAGATCCAATTAGAGTCCAGGAAAATGTTCAAATCAAGGCGTCATCAGGGCTATGCTTTCTTCCTGAAAACCAGCTACCAGTGATCCTTGGCACCTCTGCCACATGGCAAGGCACATGGTTTTACCAGCTGGTCTCTCCCTTCTCTTCCAGGATTCCATGCTCTCAACTTTTTGCTTTCATGGCTTCCTCTTCCTCTCTTCCTTCCTCTCTCCTGTAGGAAGTTTTAAAGTCAGGAAGTGTGAATTATCTATTCCATTATTGTTTGTTCTCAATATGTAATTCCTTTACATCTTGATTAAATTTATTTCTAGATATTTTATTCTTTAACTGCTACAGTAAATGAGATATTTTCCTTGATTTTCTCCTCAGATTGCTTATTACTAGTGGATAGAAACACCACTGATTTTTGCATGTTGATCTCATACATCCCCAAGTTGCTGAATTCATTTATTAGCTCTAGTAGATTTGCTGTAGATTTTTGAGGACTTTCTATGTATAGGAATATCTGCAAGTAGTGAAGGTTTTACTTATTCCTTTCCAATTTGGATGACTTTATTTTTCTTTCTCACTAATTTCTCTGGCTAGAACTCTCAGTACAAAATTGAATGACAGTGTTGACAGTGGTTATCCTTGTCTATTCTTGAGCTTATAGGGAAGGCTTTCAGTCTTTTGCCATTGAGTGTGATGTTAGCAGTGTGTTTTCAACATATATCCTTTAACATGTTGAGGAAATTTCCTTCTGTTCTTATTTTTCTAAGTGTTTTTAACAAGAAATGATGCTGATTTCATCAAATGACTTTTCTGCATTAATTGAGATGATCATGGTGTTTTTACTCTTCAGTTGTTAATGTCATTTATAACTTTAGTTGATTTTCTTATATTGAACCTCCTTGCATACCTGGGATAAATCCCACTTATGGTTCATGATTCTTTTAATGTGCTGTTGGATTCTATCTGCCTATTACTTTACTGAGCATTTTACATATATATTCATAGTCGATATTGGGCTGCAATTTTCTTTTCTTGTGGTATCTTTTACTGACTTTGGTATTAGATGATGATTAGAATGAGTCAGGAAGTGTTCCTTCCTGTTTAACTTTTTGAAGAGTTTGAGCAGGATTGGTATTAACTCTTCTTGGGATGTCTGATAGAATTCACCTCTGAAGTCATCTGGTCCTGGGCTTTTGTTGGTTGAGAAGCTTTGATGACTGATTCAAACTCTTTACTTACAATAGGTTGGTTGAGATGCTCTATTTCTTCTATAGTTAGTGTAATATGTTCATTTGTTTTTAGGAATTTGTCCATTTCACCTAGGTTATCTAATTTGTTAGCATACACTTCATAGTATCCTCTTGTGATCTTTTTTGATCTCTGTCAGATCAGTAATAATCTATCCCTTCTCATTTCTGGTTTTATTTATTTTCATTGTCTCTATTTTTTCCCTGTCAGTCTAGCTATGGGTTTGTCAATTTTATTGATCTTTTCAAAGAACCAATTTTTGATTTTCTGAATAGTCTCTTTTTCTCTTTTATTCTGTATTTCATTTATTTCTGTTCTAATCTTTGTTACTTCTTTCTTTCCACTTGATTTGGGTTTAGTTTGCTATTCTTTTTCTAGTTCTTCCTGGTGTGCACTTAGGTCTTCGATTTTTGCTTTTTCTTCTTTTTTAATGTAAACATTTTAGGACTATAAATTTCACTCTTATCACTGCCTTCACTGCATCTTATAAATTTTTATATATTCCATTCTTGTTTCATTCATCTCAAGTATTTATTGATTTCCCTCATTATTTCTTCTTTGACTCACTGATTGTTTAAGAATATTTTATTTAACTTCCATATATTTGTGGATTTTCCAGTTTTCTGCCTGTTATTGATTTCCAGCATCCTATCATTGTGCTCAGAGATTACACTTTATATAATTTCAATATTTAAAATTTATTGAGACTTGTTTTGGGACCCAATATGTAGTGTATCCTGGAGAATGATCCATGTGCTCTTGAGAAGCATGTATATCCTTCTGTTTTGGGGTGAAAGCGTCCATATGTGACTGTTAGGTCTGGTTCAATTGTCATATTATGTAAGTTCTCTGTTCCTTATTGATCTTCTGTCTATATGTTCTATGCACTTTGAAAGTAGTGCATTGGAATCTCCAACTGTTATTGAAAAGGTGTCTACTTCTCCCCTCAGTTTTTCCAGTGTTTTCCTCATGTATTTTGGGACAATGTGGTTAGGTACATAAATATTTATCTTTGATATTTCTTCTTGGTAGACTGACCATTTATTGCTATATAATGTCTTTCTTTGTCTCTAGTAACAGCTTTTATACTTTTTCATTTTCAAATATAACATATATACAGAACAAGGATAACTTTCAAAGTATGATTTAACAAGCAGTTAGAGCACTGATTTCAAAGAATATTATAGGTTACAGTTCCACAATTTCAGCTATTTCCTTATTGTGAAGTACAACATACATACCGAAAGGTGATAACTTTCAAAGAATGATTCAACAAGTAGTTATATAGGTAATTTCAAAGAATGTTATGAGTTATAGTTCCACAGTTTCAGTTATTTCTTTATTGTGAAATATAATATATATACAGAAAGATGATAACTTTCAGAGTACAATTTGACAAGTAGCTACAGAACAAATTTCAAAGAATGTTATGGGTTACAGTTCTACCATCTGTGTTGTATTCTTCTAGCTGTTCTAATACCCTAGCATCTAAAAAAAGAAAAAGAAAAAATAGTTACATAAAGATTCAGTATTCATAATCATTTGTTAAATCCTATCTTGTCTGTTGCTACCCCCTTCTATCAATTAATCACTTTCTTGATCTTCCGGGATGTCTAGGTAGTGACCACCTTAATTTGTTCATATTGAAAAGGAGTACTGATGCTATTGGGAATGGGGCTGCATCTGGTTGATGTTCTCCAAGAAGCTCTTGCTTCTGGGTTTAAGGACTTGTCTGGCATAGAAAAAATCTGATGGATTTAATTTTCTGAAAGATAAACCTAGTAAATGAAACTTTTACAGAGTCTCAGATAGGTATGTAGGTATTTTGGGAATACTGTTGGTTAGTGCTCAGAAAACTGTGGCCATTTGGGATGTCTAGCTGAAGCTTGCATAGGACTAACCTCCATGATAGCCTCTTGAATCTATTTGTAATTGTTTAACTACTGCAACCTTATTTTGTTACCTTTCTTTTCCCCTTTTGGTCAAGAAGGCATTTTCAATCCCTCAATGCCCGGGCCAAGCTCATTCCTGAAAGCTATGTCCCATGTCTCCAGGGAGATTCAGTCACCTGGGAGTCATGCCCCATGAAGTGAGGAGGTAAATGAATTTATTGGAAGAGTTGGGCTTGGAAAGAGAAAGGCTACATCTGAGCAACAAATGAGGTTCTCTCAACATGCCTCTTAAGCATAATTATAGGTAGGCTTATCCTTCCATTTACAACCACAAGTTTCACAAAAGTAAGCCTCAAGATAGAGGGCTTGACTTATTATGTAGGGGGTTCCTAATTTCAAATAGCATTTATTCTGCTCAAGATAAACAATTAATGTATCACATTATATTCACTTGTACAATCATCATTGCTGTCAATTTTAAACAAGTATCATAACACAAAACACCACAATGCTCCTATCAGCCACTAATTATTTACCCTTAATATTAATGTAGTATTGGTAAGGTATTCCTATTAAATATAGTCTATAGTATGCAATGGGTAGTTCTTTCCATACACCAATCTGTTATTAACCCTTTATACCAGTGTCATACTTTAAAAGTATATCATGCAAACACTTTATGTAGTGCTAATCTGTGGCATGCATGCCTTTATAAGATCACTTTATATCATGTTTGTCTTCAATGAAAAAATGATACTTATAATCACATTAATGAACAATCATCGCCCCTGTTCATTCCTATACTTTTAAGTTCACCCTATTTAACATGCCTGTACATATTAGGTTATCATTCCCCCTTCACTAGCTCCTGTCTTTCTCTAGGTCCTCTATATTCTACATCATAAGACACTGATTTTACATTGTTCAGAAAGCTCATATAGTGGTAACAGACAATATTTCTTCTTTTGTGTCTGACTTATTTCACTCAGCATTATGTCTTCAAGTTTCATCAATGTTGTCATGTTTCATGACCTTGTTCCTTCTTACTGCTGCATATTATTCCATCATATTTATATACTGCATTTGGTTTTTCCATTCACCTGTCTGAAGGAGAGTTGGGTTGTTTCCACCTCTCAGCAATTGTGACCAATGCTGCTATTAACACTGGTGTGCAAATATTTGTTCAAGTCACTGATTTCAGATACTCTGGGTGTATACTGATGTTCTAGTTTGTTAATGCTGTGGAATGTAAAACACCAGAGATGGATTGGCTTTTATAAAAAGGGGTTTTATTTGGCTAAACACTTACAGTCTTAAGGCCATAAAGTGTCAAGGTAACACATCAGTAATTGGGTACCTTAACTGGAGGATTGCCAATGGCATCTGGAAAACCACTGTTAGCTAGGAAGACATGTGGCTGGCATCTGCTCCAAAGATCTGGTTTCAAAATGGCTTTCTCCCAGGATGTTCCTCTCTAGCAACCTTGCTGCCCTTCAAAATGTCACTCACAGCTGCACTGAGTTCCTTCTCTTTGAGTCAGCTCATTTATATGGCTCCACTGATCAAGGCCCACTCTGAATGGGTGGGGCCATGTCTCCATGGGAAAATCTCATCAGAGTCATCACCCACAGCTGGGTGGGGCAGATTCCAAGCAAATCTAATCAGCACCAAAACGTCTGCCCCACAAGACTACATCAAAGAATATGGCTTTTTCTGGGGGACATAATACATTCAAACCAGCACATTCCACCCCCTGGACCCCAGAAAAACATATTCTTTCTAAATACAAAATACATTCATCCCATCACAATATCACAAAAACTTAAATCATTTCAGTAACAATAGTTAAGTACAAGATCCCTTCAAAATCAATTACAGGCGTGGCCAGTCCTAAGGCATAATTTTCCTTTGGCTGTGGATCTGTGAACTTAGAACAAGTTATGTGCTCCCAATATACAAAGGAGGGACATTCATAGTATAAACATTCCCATTACTATAAGGAGAAACTGAGAGGAAAACAGGGTTAACAGGACCAAAACACTTTCTAAAACCTGCAGGACAAACTCCATTAGATTTCAAAGTCTGAGAGTCATTTACAGAAGAATGTTGCATCCTTGGGGCTTGAGAGAGCGGGAGCCTAACCCTTCCTAAGGGCCTTTGTGGCAGCCCTTTCCTCTTCAAATGCTTGGGTGAGTGCTCCAACATACCTACACATTGGGGAGACCACCTTCTCGGCCCCACCCTCCTCAAACATCAGGGCAGCTCCCAGATTCCCTTCCATCTCCGGGGCACATACTCAACCCCTTCAGAACAGTGTGGTGGCAGCCAGGCTCTCCCCAATTCCCTGGGAATGTGCTCCACTCTCTTTGGGGATCAGGGTGGCAAGACATTTCCTGAGCATCGAGGCGGAAGGCCCTCCCTCGACCTCCAGGGCAAACTCACCCTTTCCATGCATGTGGGCCACTCCGCTCTCCCAGCCCAAGACCTCTTGTCTCCAGACCTCAATCTCCATGGCTCTGTCTTTGAAGAGATTTTTCCTTCAGTTTGTTCTTTGTCTGTCTTCTCCAGTCCAGACTGGCAATGGCTCTGTCTGTAAAGATCTCACAAAAATTCTGTTGGCTTCTCATGAAGCATGCAGGGTCAAAGCCATCAGACAATAGGACTTTCCACAAATCCTTTCTGGATAATTCCATCTCCAATCTACACATGGGTGGATCCACACTCCTATCCTGAGAAGATAAACTTAGAACTGAACTCTTGGGTTCAAAGAAACCAAGTTGATGGTTCAGAGAAACCAGAAATTGCTGGATCATAGGGTAACTCAACATCTAGTTTTCTGAGGAGCTGCCAAACTGTCTTCCACAGGGGCTGTACAATTATACACTCTCATGAGCAATGAATACAAGTCCCAATTTTCCTCACCATCTCCAGCATTTCCTGTTTGTTTAATGGCAGCCATTCTTACTGCTGTGAGGTGATACCTCATTGTGGTTTTCATTTGCATTGCCCTAATAGCTAGTGAAGATGGACATTTTTATGTGTATTTTAGCCATTTATATTTCCTCTTCAGAAAAATGTCTTTTCATACCTTTTGCCCATTTTATAATCGGGCTTCTGTACTATTGCCACTGAGTTGTAGGATTTCTTTATATATGCTGGTTCTCAGTTTCTTATCAGGTATATGGTTTCCAAACATTTTCTCCCATTGAGTTGGCTGCCTTTTCACCTTTTTGACAAAGTCTGTTGAAGTACTGAAGCTTTTGATTTTGAAGAGTTCCCATTTAGTTACTTTTTTTTTTTTTCTTTCATTGCTTGTATTTTGGGTGTAGGGTCTTAGAAGCTACTTCCTAATACTAGGTCTTGAAGATGTTTCCATACATTATCTTCTAGGAGTTTTATGGCACTCTCTTATGTTGAGTTTTTTGATCCACTTTGACTGATTTTTTTTATAGTGTGTGAGGTAGGGATCCTTTTTCTTTCTTTTGGATATGGATATCCAGTTCTCCCGGCCCCATTTTTTGAAGAGATTTTTCTGCCCAATTCAGTGGATTTGGGGGTCTTATCAAAATCCATTGGCCATAAATCCAGGAGTCTATTACCAAACTCTCAATTCAATTCCATTGATAAATGTGTCTATTTTTGTGCCACTATCATGACGTTTTGAACATTCTGGCTTTATTGTAGCCTTAAAGTCAGGAAATGTAAGCCCTCCCCTTTTGATCTTCTTTTTCAGAATGCTTTTGTTAATTCAAGGCCACTTTCCCACCCAAATAAATTTGATAACTAGCTTTTCTCTTTCTGAAAAGTGGGTTGTAAGTTGTTGGAATATTGATTGAAAATGCATTGAATCTGTAGATTCATTTGGGTAGAATTGACATCTTTATGACATTTTGCCTTCCTATCCATGAACACCAAATATCTTCCCATCTATTCTGGTCTTCTTTGATTTCATTTAGTTAAGCTTTGTAATTTTCAGTGTAGAAGCCTTTTATGTCCTTGGTTAAGTTTATTCTTAAGTACTTCACTTTTTTATTTGCTGATATGAATGGAATATTTTTCTTGAGTGTCTCTTCAGTTAGGTCATTTCTAGTGTATATGAACATTACTGAATTTTGCACATTAATCTTGTATCCCAGTTACTGAATTTGTTCATTAGTTCAAATAGCTTTGTTGTCAATTTCTGAGGATTTTCAAAATATACAATCATATCTGCACATAATGACAGATTTACTTCTTCCTTTACTATTTGGATGCTTTTAATTTCCTTGTCTTGCTTGATTGCTTTGGCTAGAACTTCTAGCCCAATGTTGAATAATATTGGTGACAGTGGGCATCCTTGTCTCATTCCTGATCTTAAGGGGAAGGCTTTCAACCTCTCAACCTTTGGTACTGTGCTGGCTGCTGGTTTTTCATATATGCCTGCTATCATATTGAGGAAGTTTCCTTCAATTCCTACCTTTTGAATTGGTTTTATCAAAAAAGCATGCTGAATTTTATCAAATGCTTTTTCAGCATCTATTGAGATGATCATTTTTTCCCCTTTTCGGTTTGTTAATTTGTTGCATTACATTAACCGATTTTCTTATGTTGAACCACCCTTGCATGCCAGGAATGAACCCCAATTGGTTATTGTGTATGTTTCTTCTAATGTGTCTTTGGATTCAATCTGTAAGTATTTTCTTGAGAATTTTTGCATCATATTCATTGTGGAAATCGGCATGTAATTTTTCTTCCTTTTGGTATCACAATGATGCTAGTTACCTAAAATGAGTTAGGTAGGGTTCATTTTTCATCAATGTTTTGAAAGAGGTTGAGCAGGGATGGTATCAGTTCTTTATGGAAATTTGTTGAAATTCCCCTGTGAAGCCATCTGGCTTTGGGCTTTTATGTATAGGAAGCTTTATGATGATTGATTGGATCACTTTACTTGTGGTTGGTTTGTTAAGATATTCTCTTTCTTCTTGGGTCAGTCTATGCTGTTCATTAGTTTCCAGGAAATCATCCATTTCCTCTAAATTGTTGGCAGTTCTTCATAGTGTCCTTTTATGAGCCACAAAAATGTCCCCCTTCATCTCTGATATTCTTTATTTGGGCCTCCTCTCTTTTTGACTTTGACAGTCAAGATAAGAGTTTGACGATCTTGTTGATCTTCTCAAAGAACCAAATTTTGGTCTTATTTATTCTCTGTCTTTTTTTTTTTTTTTCTGTTCTCCGTCTCATTTATTTCTGCTTTCATCCTTGTTATTTCTTTTCTTCTACTAGCTTTAGGGTTAATTTGCTGATCATTCTCTAGCTTCTTCAGTTGTTCCATTAGGTCATTGATTTTAGCTCTTTCTTCCTTTTTAAATCATTCATTTATAGCTGTAAGTTTCCCCCCTCAGAACCACTTTCACTGCATCCCATAGATTTTGATATGTTGTGCTCTCATTTTCATTCACCTCTTAATATTTACCAATTTCCCTTGTGGTTTCTTCTTTGACCCACTGGTTGTTTAGGAGTGTGTTGTTTAACCACCACATATGTGTGAATGTTCTGGTTCTTTGTTTGTTATTGATTTCTAGTGGCACTCCTGTATGGTCAGAGGATGTGCTCTGAATAGTTTCAATCTTTTAAAATTTATTGAGCATCTTTGGTGTTTTGAAATTTCCCACTATTATTGTAGAAATAACTGTTTCTTCCCTCAGTTTTGCCAAAGTTTTTCTCATGTATTTTGGAGCACCTTGATTGGGTGCATAAAAATTTATGATTATTTTTTATCTTGGTGAATTTTCCCTTATTGATATATAGTGTTGTTCTTTGTCTCTTGTGACATCTTTGCATTTAAAGTCAATGTTGTCTGATATTAGTATTGCTACCCCTGCTTTCTTTTGGCTGCACCTTATGTAGAATATTTTTTCCACCTTTTCACTTTCAAGCTCTTTGTGTTGCTGGGTCTGAGGTGAGTCTTGTAAACAGTGTGTTGATGGATCATACTATTTAATCCGTTCTGCCAATCTGTATCATTTAATTGGGGAGTTTCATCCATTCATTCAATATTGCTACTGCAAAGGCAGCTATTGAATCTATCATATTATCCTTTTGATTTTATTTCTCAGATCTCTACTTTTTCTTTAAGTTGCCCTTATTAATACTCTCCAGTTCTATGCCCTTCACCAGACCTCTCTTTTCTATCTTTTTTTCCTCAGGCAGTAGAACTGCCTTTAATATTTCTTGCAGAGGAAGTCTCTTTGTAACAAATTTTCAGCATTTTTTTGTCTGTGAAAATTTAAAATTCTCCCTAAATTTTGAATGAGAGGTTTGCTGGATGAAGAATTCTTGGTTAGGAATTTTTCTTTTTCAGAATCTTAAGTATGTCATACCATTGCATTCTTGCCTCCATGGTTATGTGGTTTTCCTTGGGTGTGGTGAGTTGCTACTCTTTTGCTGCTTTCAGGACTTTCTCCTCTTCAGGTTTTGACAATATGAGTAACATATGTCTTGGAATGGGTTTTTGTGGCTTTATTCTATTTTGAATTTGTTGGACATCTTTTATTTGCATATATATGTCATCTAACAATTTTGGGAAGTTTCCCTCCACTGTGTCTTCAAATATAATTCCTAGCCCTTTACTCTTCTCTTCTCCTTCTGGACACCAGTGATTCTTTCATTTGTGCTCTTCATGTTGTCTATCATTTCCCTGAGACCCATTTGAAATTTTTTTAATTTTTTTTCCCACCATTTGTTCTTTTGTGCATTCACATTCAATTGTATGTCCTCTAGTTCACTTATACTTTCTCCTACCTGTCATATCTGCTGTTGTGTGTCTCTAGTATATTTCAAATTTGATCAACAGTATCTTTTATTTCCACAAGATCTGCTATGTATTTACTCTATCAAATTCTTCTTTATGCTTTTCTAGAGTCTTCTTGATGTCCTTTATGTCCTTAGCTAACTTTTTGAAGTTGTTTTTGAGATTTGCATGTACTTCTTTGATTAATTGCTCTAATTTCTATGTCTCTTCAGCTTTTTAATTTGGTCATTTGGATTGTCCATACATTCTTGTTTCTTTAAGTGCTTTACAATTTTTTGTTGGTTTCAGGGCATTTGTTTATCTTGATAAGGTTATTTTGGGAAATGTAGAATTACTTAAACAATTATATATATATACTTTTGGCAGAACCAGAGCTTGCTAGAGTGCACTTTCCCTGTCTTCCAAGCAGATAGCATTCTTGAGCCACCTCTCACCCTCAAGCCAGCTCATCCCCAAATTTGCCTGTGCACTAGGAGGTGTCCAAATTGGGTAGAAATCCAATCAGTGCACCTGTTCTCTTTGTGAACTGGGGACAGCCAACCCTGTGTGTATGGGATGGGCCCTGCACAGCTCAGCAGGGAGTCTGCTCCAGGGCACAACGGGTCCAGCAGTTCCTGGGTCTCCAAGTGGATCTCTCTGACACTGTGGCACTGCATGACTCACCCTCCAGCTCAAATGCACTACAGTCTGTGTCTGCCATTCACTTGCAAGTCTTCTGGGTTGGGGAAGGTCTCCCAGTACCTGTGCATGGCATCCTTGCCTCTCTCTGTCTCACACACTGTGGGCTTCTGTGGAGAAATAGTAAATGTGGTCACCACAAGTCCCCTGACTCCCATGTTCCCTCTTAGGAACTCCAAGTAATGGGGCTATGAAGGGTTTTCTCCACAGATAACTGCTAAGATGGGAGCATGGAGTATGGAAAGCTGCTCCTTTCCATGCTTGATGGCTGGTTCCAGCCACCAGTCTCCATCACTGGTCCTGGCTGAACACATCCCTTCCTTTCAGGTGCAGTCTCTCTGCTTCTCCATCCAAGTCCCCACTATATGTTGCAGTGTTCCCTGTCTGGCAGTCACACCCTGAACTCTCTGGTAACAGCTTTTTACTTAAAATATACATTGTTGGATATATAGCTATTACAGCTCTTTTTTTGGTTACTATATGCCTCTACTTTCTTTTTTCCAAACTTTCAAACTATCTGTGTCTTTGGGTCTAAGGTAAGTCTCTTGTTACCAACATATAGTTGGATCATGCTTGCTTATCCATTCTGTCAATCTGTGTCTTTTGATTGAATAGTTTAGTCCATTAGCATTCACTGTTATTACTGTAAAGGCAGTACTTACCTCAGCCATTATATCCTTTGATTTTTATGTCATATCTTTTTTTGTCTCTTTTCCTTTATTGCAGCTTCCTTTTTCTGTATCATTAATCTTATATGATACTTCAGATTGATCCCTTTTTCAACTCTGGTCCTGTATATTTTTAAAATACTTTTTTGTGTATTACACAAACTACAGCCATAACCTATTAATTTGAGAAGATAGCAAGTTAGTTTCAATAGCATATATGTTCTCTACTCCCATATCTCTCCATTTTTCACTTTATATTGCCTATGTACTATATTATCTCTTTATATTTTGAGTATAAATTAGTAGGAAATATGACATTTTCTGTTCAATTGTATTCTGATTTCTGATAGAAATTAAAGAGTAGAGTTATATATTGAGTCTACAGTATTACTGGGTTTTGCATTCACTCTTTTATTTTACTCAAGAACTTAATTTATTCACACTCCTCCAAACTATTCTCTCCAGTCTTTTCCTTTCAACCTGCAGAACTCCCTTTATTAATTCTTGTAGGTGAGATCTATTGTTGATGAACTCCCTAAGTTTCTATATATCTGTGAATATTTTAAACTCATTTTTAAGGGCACTTTTGCTGAATAAAGTTTTTTTTTTTCATTTTTTCTCCCTCAGTACCTTCAATATATCAGTGTGTTGAGTTTGTGAAATGTATTTTGCTGTAACTTAGGATTGGTATGCTTTGTTACATGATGAGTCTATTTTCATGAAGTTTCCCTCAAAATGTACCTGATGGGTGTAAATAACAAGAGGCTTGATGTACTGCCTTGTATCAGCAATCTTTAGTAACGTAAGCCTACAAGAATATTACTCTTCCTGAAGTATACCTTGAAACTTTTCCCCCTGGCTTCTAAGAACAAAGATAAGGAAACAAGAATTCAGGAGTGACCCCCAGGCATGCTTTAGGCACTTGGGCAAATATCCTTATATTGGTAGTTAGAAATGTCTGTCTTCTGTTCTTAAATACCACTTATAGAATTTATAGCCATCTCTCTTCCAACCTCCCTCTTTGACACTGTATTAGCATCTCCTCTGGAGTTTGGTCTTAGTTTATGGCAAGGTATCATGTCTTATCATCCATGCCTTAGTGGAGAATGTCATCATTTAACTGTATCTTTGGAAGCTCATCTTGGTATCATTTGAAGATGGGAAAATTTGTCTCAATTATGTTTATTCTTCTAGGGATAAGGCATGTTTTCATGAATCAATAAATCCTATTAAAATATAGAGTTTGTTACTAGATATAAATGGTATCAAACTTGGAGAATTTAAGAGATCTCAACAATCTGAGTTTAAAAAATAAATTTCATCATTAGGAACTTTGCAATGCATTTTCCTTTTTATCCTTAGCTCCACTGTTGTCTTGTCTCTCTGCATATATAATGAAACCTACTTGATTGAGGGATGGGGAGAAAAATGATAATATAAAGTATCTGTGAGTCTCTGAGTGACCTTGAGGACCATGTAAAACTGGTAACTATCCCAAAAGGTGAATTCTTAGTAATAATGATCCATTTTGAATAGTTTAGTCCATTAGTCCATTAGCATTCACTGTTATTACTGTAAAGGCTGTGTCTTCTTCATATTAGGTTTGACCAGTGCTGTGGTGGCTCCATCAAAGGGAACTCTTAGATCACTGACCATTCTCACCCTCCCTCCTCAAGGCCTTCTTCAGAGCATGGGTCAATACATGTCTGTGTGATGAAACAATATGAACAAATGAAAGAAAAGGCATAAATGAAAGGATTTCCTTTACTCACTTCAGAAATACTGAAAGCTAGAATGATTCCATAATTTGGTTTGTCCATTATAAACACAGTGTCCTCCTGTCCATGCATTGCCAATATTGCAAAGACAAATACTCTTTTATGCTTGAAGTTAAGAAATGATGGGGTGGGGGGATCCAAGGTGGTAGATTAGGAGAGAGAGAGCAAAATTCTCCTCCTTGAAAAACACTAGATATAAGACAGAAAGTGCTCCAGAATAGCAGTTCCAGGGTTCCAATGGCTGGGCAGGGACTTCTACATCCATAGTGACTGTGTACTTGGAGAAACTGAGAGACTATGTTTGGAGTTGTCTAAGTGTTTTGTCCAGAGAGCTGCCAGGGAAACACAGCTGCACTCATGTTTGAGTGGTGGAGAGAAACTGTGAGACTGTTTGGAGGTGGGTTAGTGTCCAACCTGGGTAGCCACATCTGAGTGAGTTGGCTCACGTCCATGCCCTGGGCACCCACCTCAATATCTAGATTGGTTGATAGCCCTATGTACACCCACATCTAAGAGCCCCCAAGCCAGGTACAGGCTGCTGCAGCAGGTGGATGATCATGGAAGTGAGTAGTTTTCATGTCCCATGAAGCCATCTTTGCATCAGGCTGAGAGATGTCCCTTCAGAGTGTTGTGGCCTGGTGCACACTTATTCTCTGTGGAAGCCATGGTGGTCACAGCCTAGAGGCAGAGATGCTGCACAGAATGCCAGGAACTCTGCACCAATATCAGGGACTTCTGGCCACACAGAAGAGAGCGACTGTAGGGAATTTGAGCTGAAGCATTAGATACATTCCTCAGCCCCAGGGTATTCCAGAGGCAGCCCCAGGAATGGCTGGGAGTAATGGGTCTTAGAGCCATCTTCTCCACCAAACTACACAGGGCATGCCCCTCTCATGGAGCTGGTGGTCCCCACATGGAAAATTAGTGCACCAATTGGGCCTCCACATGTTTTGGGCTCCCACTTGCTGATAGATGAAGTTGGGGAGAACTGACTTGAGTTTAAGAGGTGGCTTTGGAGCACCATTTGCTGGTATGTCATGGAGAGAGCACTCCACCAAGTTGTAGCTCTGTAAACTTAGAAATCATTGTTTAAATAAGCCTGTATATCTTAAAGGAACCCTATCAAGATAAGTAAATGCCAAGAAGCCAAAAAACAACTGAAAATTATTAAGCATATGAAGAAACCAGAAGCTATAGATAACCCAAATGCCCCAATTAAGAAACCAAAGGAGACACAGAGCTTGTAATAATTAATCAGTGAAGTAATCATGAACACTAATATCATGGCTCAGGATACAAAGAACAAGACCCCAGAAAAACATAAAGAAGAATTTGCAAGAGTAAATAAAAAATAGCATATATTATGGAAATAAAAGAATCTGTTGATCAAATTAAAAAGATTCTTGAGTCACATAACAACAGATTTTAAGAAATGGAAGAAAGAATAATAAAACTTGAATATAACATGTCAGAAAGTGAAAGCACAAAAGAACAAATGTTGAAAAAATTTGAAAAATTTGAAATGGATCTGAGGGAAATGATGGACAACATGAAGTGCACAAATATAAAAATCACTGGTGTTCCAGAAGGGGAAAAGAAGGGTAAAGGACCAGGAAGAGTACTCAAAGACATTGTTGGGGAAAACTTCCCAACCCTTGTAAGTGACATAAAAATGCAAATCATAGATGCCAAATGAACTCCAAATAGAATAAATCCAAATAAACCTACTCTGAGACATATTCTGATCAGACATCAAATGCTGAGAGAGTTCTGAAAGCAGAAAGAGGGAAGTAATTCACCACATGCAAGGGAAAGAAAAATAAAAATACTTATAGAAATAAGTAGTTACTACTCAGTGGTCACTACAGAGGTGAGAAGGCAGTGGTATAACATATGTAAAATTATGAAGGAGAAAAATTGCCAAGCAAGAATTCTTTATCCAGCAAAGCTCTCCTTCAAATTTGAGAGAGAGTTCAAAATCTTCACAAAAATATGCTGAGAGAGTTTGCTTACTAGAAACCTGCCTTACAAGAAATACTAAAGGGAGCCCTACCAGCTGAGAACAAAAGAAAGGAGAGAGAGGTCTGGAAAAGGGCACAGACCTAAAGAATTTTAGTAAGGCTACATTAAAGGAAATAATGAGAGAGAGAAAAAAATACATCTGACAAATAAAAACCAAGGGAAATGTTGGCTGATTCAAGAAATGCCTTCACAGTAATAACACTGAATGTGAATGGAATAAATTCCTCAATTAAAAGATATAGATTGGCAGAATGGATTAACAATATGAACCATCAATATGTTGCTTACAAGAGAAACATCTTGGACGCAGAGACACAAGGAAATTTAAAGTGAAAGGATGGAAAAAATATTCTATGCAAGCTACAGCCAAAAGAAAGCAGGGGCAGCAATATTGTCAGATAAAATAGACTTTAAATGTGAGAATGTCATAAAAGACAAAGGACACTTTATGCTAATAAAAGGGACAATTCAGCAATAAGAATTAACAATCATAAACATCTATGACTCAATCAACGTGCCCAAAACTACATGAGACAAACATTGGCAAAACTGAAGGAAACAATAGATGTTCCACAATAATTGTGGGAGACTTCAATACATCACTGTCTCCTATAGTTAGGACAACCAGGCAGAGGACGATAAGGAAATTTAAAAACTAAACAATGTGATAAGTGAATTTGACTTAACAGATACATATAGAGCATTACATCCCAAATCACCAGGATACACATTTTTCTCTAGTGCACATGGAACTTGCACCAGGAGAGATCATATGCTGGGGTGTAAAACAAGCTTCAATAAATTTAAAAAGACTGAAATTATTCAAAGCACAATGGAATACAACTAGAAGTCAATAACCATAAAAGGTCTAGAACAGTCACAAATATCTGGAGGTTAAACAACACACTCCTAAACAATCAGTGGATTAAAGAAGAAATAGCAAGAGAAATTGCTAAATATCTAGAGACAAATGAAAATGAGATTACAGCATATCAAGACTCATGGAATGCAGTGAAGATAGTATTGAGAGGGAAATTTTTAGCTCTAAATTCATACATTAGAAAGGAAGACAGAGCTAAAATCAAAGAACTAATGGAACAACTGAAGAAGCTAGAAAATGAACAGCAAAGTAATCCTAAACCAAGTAGAAGAAAAGAAATAATGAGGATTAAAGTAGAAATAAATGATATAGAGAACAAAAAAAGTAGAATAAATAAAACCAAAAGTTGGTTCTTTGAGAAGATCAACAAGATTGACAAGCCCTTAGCTAGACTGACAAAACTGAAATAAAAGATGACCCAAATAAACAAAATAATAGAGGAGAGTGGGGACATTACTGCAGATCCTGAAGAAATGAAGGAAACCATAAGAGGATACTATGAGCAACTGTATGCCAACAAAGTAGATAATTTAAAGGAAATTGACAATTTCTTGGAAACCCATAAAGAACCTAGACTAACCAGAGAAGAAATAGAACACTCAACAAACCAATCAAAAGCAAAGGAATCCAATCAGTCATCAAAAAGCTTTCCACAAATAAAGCCCAGTGCCAGATGGCTTCACAGGGGAATTCTACCAAATTTTCCAAAAAGAAATGACACCAATCTTACTTAAAATCTTTCAAAAATAGAAGAGAATGGAACACTACCTAGCTCGTTTGTGAAGCTAACATTACTCTAATACCAAAACCAGGTAAAGATGCTGCAAGAAATGGAAACTACAGGCCAATCTCCCTCATGAATATACATGCAGAAATTCTAAACAAAATACTTGCAAATCGAATCCAAAGACACATTAGAAAAATCATACACCATGACCTAATGGGGTTCATTCCAGGCATGCAAGGATGGTTCAAGATAAGGAAATCCATCAGTATAATCCAACACATTAATAAATTAAAAGGGAAAAATCAAATGGTCATCTCAAGATGCTGAAAAAGCATTCAACAAAATCTAACATTCCTTCTTGATAAAAACAATTCAAATAGAGGAAACTTCCTCAAATGATAAAAGGCTTATATGAAAAACCCACAGCCAGCATAGTACTCAATGGTGAGAGACTTAAAGTCTTCCCTCTAAGATCAGAATCAGACAAGGATGCCTACTGTCACCATTGTTATTAAACTTTGTGCTAGAAGTGCTAGCCAGACAATATAGCAAGACAAAGAAATAAAAGGCATCCAAATTGGAAAGGAGGAAATAAAACTGTCATTATTTGCAGATGATATGATGTCATATTTGGAAAAGTCTGAGAATTGACTACACAGCTACTTGAGCTAATAAATTTAGCAAAGTAATGGGACACAAGATTAATGCACGTAAGTCAGAAACATTCCTATACACCAGAAATGACCTAACTGAAGAGACATTCAAGAAAGATTCTATTCTCAATAGCAACTAAAAAAATCAAGTACCTAGGAATAAACTTAACCAAGGATGTAAAAGACCTATGTATAGAAAATTACAAAACTTTACTGAAAGAAATAGAAGGGGACCTAAAAAGTTGGATAAATATTCTGTGTTCATGGATAGGAAGGCTAAATGTTAAGATGTTAATTCTAACCAAACTCTGCAGATTAAATGCAATTCCAATCAAAATTCCAACAACCTACTTTGCAGACTTGAATAAAGCTAGTTATCAAATTTATTTGGAAGGGAAAGATGCCTTGAATTGCTAAAAACATTCTATAAAACAGAAATGAAGTGGGGGGACTTACACTTCTTGACTTTGAAACATACTCTAAAGCCACAGTATTTAAAACAGCATGGTATTGGCCCAAAGATAGGCATATTGATCCATGGAATCAAATTGAGAATTTGAAAATACACCCCCAGATCTATGGTCAACTGATCTTTGATAAAGCCCCAAAACCATTGAACTGAGACATTGTCTCTTCAACAAATGGGTCTGGGTGTGCTGGATATGCATCTCCAAAAGAATGAAAGAGGACCCCTACCTCACACCCTACACAAAAATTAACTCAAAGTGGATCAAAGACCTTAATATAGGAGACAGTACCAGGAAAAACTTTGAAGATAATGTGGGGAAACATCTTCAAGACCTTGTATTAGGAGGTCACTTCTTAGATCTTACACCCAAAGCACAATCAATGAAAGAAAAAAATAGATAAATTAAATGCTTCTGTATCTCAAAGGAGTTTGTCAAAAAGGTGAAGAGGTAGCCAACCCAATGGGAAGAAAATATTTGCATACCATGTATCTGATAAAAGGCTGATATATTGCATATATAAAGAAATCCTACAACTCAACGACATTAAAAACAACCCAATTACAAAATGGGCATAAGATATGAAAAGACATTTCCCTGAAGAAGAAAAACAAATGGCTAAAAAAAGACATGAAAAAAATGTTCATCTTCACTAGCTATTAGGGAGATGCAAATAAGACCACAATATGCTATCATCTCACACCAATTAGAAGGGCTGTCATTAAATAAACATGAAGCTAGAAATGCTAGAGGATGTAGAGAAATCGGAACTCTTATTCATTGCTGGTTGGATTGTATAATGTTACAGTCTGTGGTTCCTTAGAAAATTAGATATTGACTCACCCACTGACCCAGCAATTTCACTTCTTGTTATATACCCAGGTCTGAAAGCAGTGACATGAACACATATTCACACACTGATGTTCATAGCAGCAGTATTCACAATTGGCAAGAAATGGAAGCAATCCAAATGTCCTTCAACAGATGAGTGGATAAACAAAATGTGGTATATACACATGATGGAATACTATGTGGCACTAAGAAAGAATGAGGTCATGAAACATATGACAACATGGATGAACCTTGAAGACATAATGCTGAGCAAAAAAAGCCAAAGAGATATTTTATGTTACCACTAATGTGAACACAGTGAAAAATGTAAAATAAATGTTTTGTATTGTAGAATGAAGGGGACGTAGAGATAGACAGCAGCTAGTGAAAGGGTAACAATAATCTAATAAGAAGAGATAAGCTATTGAGGGTAACCTTAATGTTATGGGAATACTCAGGAATGATTATGGTTTGTAAATTTTGGGAGGTATGGTAGGAACATGTTGGAAGCAATGTAGTTATTTTAGGTTATTTGTTTTTCTTATTGCTTTGTTTTGTTTGAAATGGTTTATTTTTAATTTTTTGATAAATGAATTAAAAGAAAGAAATGATGTGTCAGAAGAAGCAAGGGAAACAGGGTCCCTGGAGGATCTTTCTTCTTTTTGTCTTTTATTTATTATTAAGAAGAGGGAACAAATTCTGAAAAGAAATACTTCCTGGCCACCCCCTGCACCTATCCCTGGTTTGGGATCCTGGGTTCCATGGTCCTGAGTGCTCCACACAACCCATCCCCCTCCCAACAGTGGAGGTTTGTGTCTGGGCTCCCCTCATGGTGCTCTCTGCCACACACAACTGAGTCCTCAGCTCTCAGACTTCAGGGACATGAAATTTTATGCAATTAGAAGCAAGGCCCAATTGGAAAGGAGGGTTACCAGAATTCCCACAAGGTGGTAAGTGAGATCTCCTGTCTGATTCCTCTATAGAGGTTCCAGGATGGTGGCATCCAGTCTTATAGTTGCCTGGCAGGAAATGGTATAAGTATTTCTAGTAAAACTGACCAACACAAGATTTACAAAAATAATATGACAGCGGTTAAATGTGAGTTCCTTCCTGATCTTGCCACAATTCAAGAAGCCTTGGCAACATATAAAGACACTCTACTCATTTTCTTTGTGACTTTCTCTAAATATGAAGCATTGCTAATATTATAAATTTTGAGGTAAGCTGTAAAACAAAATATGGATACAAAAACAAGGATAAGGAAGCAAATACTTGGATATGAAATAAGTTGGGAGTATGGGAACATATGGAACAAACAATTTTATAACAAATTTTATAATAAATTGAATTGTAATAAGTTATTGAAAAAATAAAAAGAAAAGCAAAGATCCAAATTCCTGAAATAGAACAGAATGCTATAAAATAAAGGTGCAAATAGGAAAGAGAGTGCACTAATGTATTTTAAATAAAATTGAAAATTTGAGTGAAAGATTTTGAAGATTAAGTTCAGATAATTCCAGAGAATATAGAGCAAATTTTTTTTTTTAAAAAAGAAAGAAACAATTAGAATAATTTTCAATCCTATGGCTATACCACATATTTTTTTTATCCTTTACTGTGTTGAAGGACATCTTGTTTTCTCCTAGATTTTGATGATTATAAAAGAAGCTTCTATGAACATTCATTTGTATATTTTTGAAGAAATGAATTTTCAAATAAGCTGAGTAAATAAGAGCACATTTGCTGGATTGTATGGTAAGACTAGGTTTAGCTTTGTAATTACCTGTCAAACTGTGTTCAAAGTGGCTGCACCATTTTGGATTCCCCCAGCACTGTTTTTGGTGCTGTGTTCTGTATATTCACCAGCAAATGGTATCATCAGTTTTGTATTGGGAGGGGCAGAGCATGTAGCTCTGGCCAGGACCTTACATGTTCTGGAGCCACTGGTGGTGAGGACATGCACCCAAGGGAGGGAGGTCTGTCAAGTTTGAAGCCTTCTGTTTTCTCTGTCCTGCTCCTGATGGTCTGTAGGGGGCACTCTGACACTGGGGTGACCTCATTCTTCTCCACCTATCATGAAGTTTCCTGGTCCTGCAAATGAAGTTAGTCTTCCATCTGGTTAATGATCAAGTACATAAGAGGAAATTCCTCAGCCTTTCTGACATGTTAATGATGTCCTGACATGGGCCTTGCCTTGAAAAGCTTGAGGTTTAGTCCTGATGAAGATTCCTTAATCAAATTGGAGAGAAGTTGGAGATCATGACTTGTATATCCATTCTAGTTCTCTGGTAAACCATGTTTCAAAAAACGTGTTTTTAATGCCATGTGATTTAAAATTAGTGTTTAATACTTTAATTTTAAACCTTCCCTTGACCCAACTTCAGTTCTGGCTGAAGGATTCAGTTCCAGGTAGGGACATTCAGGGCTGCTCAGGTCATATGAATCAAATGAACTGCTTTTGAGGTTTACAGAGTGGAAATAGTGGGCGCATCAGCAGCTACTCAGCATGCTTGCTTTGCACATCTCAGAGCTGCAAATGGGGAAATAATGTCAGGGAATCTAAGGGCCTCCATAAAACCAGACTCTTTTACTAAAAACCAAGCAATAAAACAAACAAAAACAACAAAAATGTTGATTTGAAGCTCAATGGCATATAATCTGAAATTAGCTTGTGCATAGGGACTGGGTAGTGGGTTCTGCAAGAATGGGTAGTAGACAGGTAGGAGGAAAGAGGTCTACAGAGCAACAAAAGAAGGGGACTGGTGTGTTGGGCCACTGGGGCAGGAGAATAGGAGGAAGGAGGATGTGTGTCCTCAGTTGATGTGGATATGCTGTATTCTGACAGTGACTCACTCAGTTGTGTTATAAATTTGGAATCACTGAAGAATTGAAAATAAGAGAAGTAAATGTATTTATTAAAATGTTCTTTTAAAAGGTAAAATACATTTTTCAAACATATGATGAAATTTTATAATGAATACTGACACTACTATATGTAAAGTTAAATTTCTTGATCACTTAAGACCTGTAAGGAGTTTGCTAAATATTTAAAAAGTTTACTGTGCACCTTCTACTTTTCCCATCACAACTCTATGAGGTCATGTTGAAATGCTCCCTAAGAAAATGTGGCTATTTGTAAAGATCCAGCTCCTTTAATAATTATCAACCATTCTGAGTCAAATAAAGAGAGGGAGGAGCTTAATGTCCACAATAACTTCATCTCTAGATGGTACATTTTATTTAGAATAAACACCAGTCAGGATCAGCCAACCCTGCTGTTGTGATTAGGGAGGCACCAAGTCACTAGGCTCTTTGCTCCACTAAGGTCTGTGGTGTCCCCCTCTCTGTCATGGGTACCCAGGAGCACCTCTGTGAAATGTCATTTTGAGGCAACTAAGGTGCTCCTGAGGGCAGGATCTGCATGTCTGTCTTCTAGTTGCATCAGGCAGCAGAGTCCACCAGTGAGTGGGTGAAATGGACCCCATGTCTTTTGGAGTCTGGGGTCCACTCTCAGGAGCTTGCTGGGCTGTCAGGATGCTGACACATTGTCGTACAGTAGCAGAGGAGCTGGTCCATCTGTCCCACCAGAAATAGATCCTAGACATCATATACTTCACTAGCAGGAATAATATCAAGCTTCTCTCATCCTAAGTAAAACATGTAGCAAAACTTGAAATGCTTGTATGGTCCTCTTAAAATGTGCATACATGATTATTACAATTGGATTCTGACCACTGGCTATGGGCCCTACTGACTGCAGAGAAAGGGCTCACAGAGGTAGATATTACAGAGGAATGGAGGTACATGTGCACAGATGCTCTGTGTAGAGATTATGTGCTTTATATCAAAATATCCATCAACAATTCAACTTCTTCCCTTTGTAATCAAAACAATTGCCTTGTCTTTTTCTTAGAGGCAGTGAAGGAGAATTTCCTAAACAGACTTTTTGAGGACTCTGTAGCAGGTGTGGAGCAGGGTGGTTGCAGCTGGTTGGGGAGCTTGCTTGGCTGAGAGTGATTCTTCAGAGATAGGGGCAGCTCTGAGACTTCAGTAATCCAACCCTCACAGCTGTGCTTGATGAGGCAACAGCCAGGAAAATGCATCAGGCATGAACATGAAGAGGAGCTTACCAGGGCCAAATGTTGAGAGATGGGATTTGATAATAAAACCTAAGTATATAGTTTCTAACATTTTATATAAACATAACATTTTATATAAATATATAAATAGGTGTATTTATACATATGGTTAGTCTACACATATGCATGTTCACATTTATATACATACACATGCACACGTGTATGCACATCTACTTATACATACATTGGCACATATATATGTACAATACACATATATGTAGTTATACACTAATATACACATAAACACTTAAACACACAGGTACACATACACATATATTTCATGGATCCTACAAAGTCCCACTGGAAGGAGACCAGACATATTTTTTTTCTGTACAAGATAAATAGGGGCAAAAAGGCAGAAAGGACAGGTGAGAGTCCCAGCGAAAAACATTGGATCTTAGAGAAAACAAGATCAGACAGGGAGAGGAAAGAACACACACACATCCAAAAACTAAAAACCACAAAAGTCTCTTCCTGTACTTGGCCCTCCTCCTTTTGATGGCCATTTTTCTGGTGTGTCCCGAGTGCCCCCTGGTGGTCCCAAGCACCCTCTGCAGCCCAGTGCCTCCTGTACCCTGCAGGGGGGGTGTGTCTGGGCTAATCCTGACTTTCCCTCACTGTGCCTCTCACACAGTAATATGTGGCCCTGTCTTCTGCAGTCATGGAGCTCAACTGCAGAGAGAACTGGTTCTTGGATGTGTCTCCAGTGATGCAGCTGTGGCTTTTGAGAGATGGGCCCTAGTATGTGTTCCCATTGTGACATATATGCCCAATCCACTGCAATCCCTTCCCTGGGGATTGGTGGATCCATTCCCAGCAGTAACTGCTGGTGGTGATGGAGAATCCAGAGACAGAGCAGGTGAGGGACAGGGTCTGTGAAGGCTTCACCAGGCCTAGTCCTGACTCCTGCAGCTGCACCTGGGACAGGACACCTGAGGACAAGGAGAAACTCAGTGAGTCACAAACAGACACTACAGCTCATGGCCACATTTCTGAAATCCTGGGAATTCTCACATGGGGGAACCACCAACAGGCAGAGCAAAAGGTAGAGCAGATTCTTTTTTCTTCTCCTTGAAGTTCATGTCTTCTTTGGACCCCTGTCCTGAGTGAGAAGTCAGACTGGTTTGCCCCAGTTTAAGGCTCCTCCTTCCCTACATGCCTCAAGGAGAGATTTGCATGTGGGCAACCCTGAACCTACAAGAGGGGAGCAGGAAAAGGAGAGGACTTGGGGTGCATGAGGATATATCTCAATACAGTTATTTACCTATTTCTCTGACCCTGGCTGAGAGAAAAGTGGTTTGATTCATGTATAAGAAGGATTATGGATAATCCAGTAACAAGATGTTCCAGCACTAGGATGGATTTCATCAACTTGGAGTAGGAAGGACGTGTATTAAGATACAGATGTTGATTAGATGCATTTAGAAGAATAGTTTACCTGGAGACCTGTACCTCTTCTCATATATGCAGGAAAAAGTCAAAGTTTCCTAAACTCACAAGAGCAAGATAGTCAAGAATTACAGAAAGTATAGCATGTAGAAGCTAAGATACTCTTTTTGGAATTGAGGCACAAATGATTCATTGCCAAAAATTTCAAAAGGAAGATGTATTTGAATTCAAGGAAATTATTATGGAAACTCCATTGTCTAAGTGCATGTATTTGACATAAAGTCATATTATTTTTAAAATGCCTAACCTGCAATTACCACTCAATTGTTAGATACATTCCAATTTGATCTTACTACCTTACATTAGATGTGATCAAATGGCATTAGTAAGATATTTGTATCTTTGAATAACAACATTGATTATCTCACATTTTCTAAGGGGCATGGATTCTTCACTGGCTTACCTTTATGGCTTTGGTTTAAGGTCCTTCATGAAGCTGCAGATAATATGTTGGCCCCAGCTTTAGTTGCCTTCAGGCTGAAATCTGGATAGAGAACAATTTATCTCAAAGCTATGTGATAATAATTATATGTATAAATTTGTATTTCTCACCTCTCTTTTCTTTTCCACAGATACACCCATGCACACTCCCCCATTAACCTTCTCATGAAAAATATTCATGTGTTCCACAGAAGTATGTTTTCAGAAACCCCTCATATGTAACTGATTTTTAATTTAAACTATACCAATGATGCTTTCTTCCTCTTGCTCTTGGGAGCAATCATTTTCCTCACATGCATCACGTAGGCCAAGAGATTCAGTCAGGGCAGCATTATGTCCAGAGACTTGTCACTGCCCAGGGCCCAAAAACACCTGGCCTCCTGTGTGTCCTTGCTCAATGGCCCACAGCTTTGCAGTGCCTCTCCGATTCTGAAAGACCCTTTAAGATGTTTAAAGAGAAAAATTTGACGTTCAGTGACAAAGTAAAGACCCAAAGTCCTGGAGAGAAGAGGGTTTCTGGTAGAATTTGTGGTAGTAGAGGAAACACCGTCATGATGAAGAGACAAGAAGCCCCTCTCCAGTCACTGCACTGTCCCAAGAACTGGGCCTCTTTGTGCATAATCTGAGCAACCTCTGCAGGGAATGGTGACTGTGGCCCTGCACAGTGATGGCTCAGCTGCAGGGAGAGCTAGTTCTAGTGTTGTCTCTGAAGACTGTGTGGTGCATGTCACTTCTATCACATTGGATGATGAAAACTCTTTTGACCTTTTCCCCAAGTCAGTGTATCCAGTGCATACAGACATGAATCCTAAGACATCTCAGAGGAGCCCATAATCCCTGCAACTTCCAATCTCCCCTAAACTCCTGCAACTGTACCTCACTTTAAATACTGCAGTTTCCAGGGAAGGAATGCTGAGATGTCCAGTCACACAGCAGTGGTATCACTGTGTCTCCCAATTATGTGGATATTTTACCTTAGAAAATATTCAGTAAAAAATCCCAGCCCAGAGTCTCCATGGTTTTGCCAGTGAGTCCTTCTGAGGGCTGCAGGTGTTGATGCTATGGAAGTATCCATCTACAGAAGGTCCATGCTTCACATTGACCTCCACACAGATAAGGTACAGAAGATCACTATGTCAACCTGAGGATCCTCCTTGGTCACACAGAGTAGGGTCCCTGAGCTCTGGCCAGTGGTGATGGGAAGGTAACTGGGATTCCTGCAGCTACTGAGCAATCTGGGTATCTGTGCCCATCCCCACGTTTCACAGGACCAGCTGCCACCTCATTGTCCCTGCATTCAGTGCTGATAAACATCATGCTACACATCCTGCACATCTGAACCAGAGGATGGGGTAGGAAAAACATCCATAATGAATTGTAGGAAAGGAAGGGTGGGTGATTATGAAACATCAAGGGCAATTGGGCCACTCTGAGAGGGTTTAACATTTATGTATATGAGAAACAATAATAACAAGAAGAGGGCAAATAGATCAAATACAACAAAACTGGAGATATCAAATCACCATTTCAAGAACTCTCGGAAAACTTTAATTGGAGGTGTGGGTGGAAACTCCCTTAAGCATAAGAGAAAAAGAATGACTGAAAACTGAACAAAATTTAAAATCTTAATAGAATCAAAAGAACGTAGGTTTTCTGCAAATCAGCCAGACATGAACTGAATGTGATAAACTTTATGGAGGATTGTGGAGAGTGAATGGAGTAGGAAGTTCCAGGACTCAGTCCTTCCAACAAACTGGTAAACAGGCAGAAACTCACTGAAACAATTATTTTGAAACTCCAGATGTCAAAAAGCCCTGTACAGCATCCAAGAACGATCAAGAAGAAGAGGCTGATACATTAAGGAAATGGACAGCAAATTGCTTTCTCTACCAGTGCCCATCTCCCAGCCTCACATCAAGCACCTATGGATTATAGCCCCTGGCTAGATTGCTAATGAGAGAAAGGGACAAAAATTTTCTTCTCCAAGAACAGGGCATGGTCAGTCACCTATCATGGTTTTTATTTACAAAATGGATTGCTGGGGGAAGGCTCTAAGTGCAGCCTTTGTTTCATATCATCACAGACAGGGGAAGCAGCCATTGTTTCATTCCTACTGACAAAGGCATCAGCTGCCACTGTATCAACGCTCCCCAGACAGGGACTGCAGTAGTAATGCTTTCTCAGGATTCTATGGGGAAGTTAGTTAGCAGAAGAACTGCATCTGCTGAGGAAGCTAGCTATGCTCAGCATTCTGGAACTGTCAGAGAATCTCTTGGTTTCTTTCCTAATCCCCTCCCAGGGCACTTTGGGGCAGGTCTGTGCCCCCTTCTTGGGTACCTGGCCCTTTTTTGACTGAGAAATACTGACTTGGGAACATCCTCTCTGGTAGGCCCTTTCTCTCAGAATTTGCTTGCTAAGCAAGAGAAGCTTGAGGCAACAAAGGAATGTAAGGAATGGACAATCTAAGGCAAAGGATGGCTGGCTTAAAACACCTGAGAGAGGGATTTCTGTCTCCTGGGAATCAGAGGGGACAAGGTCACTCTTGTGAACGGGGGAACAGGGAGAACACTGCACACTGGATTCACACTGTATCAACAGACATTTCTGACAGGAGGGCTGAAGCTAAAGAAAATATCTGTCTTATCACCAGCTGGTAACAAAATTGAGAAACACACCCCAGGGAACAAATCCCAGAGAAAATATTTAAAAATGTACAGTTTGCAACAAGAGTTCTAGACAAAAACAAACAAACCAACAAAAAGATAGGAGATGATTACCCATCCATAAAAGATGAAAATTGAGAAAATATCAATGAAGAAGAAAAGAACAGTGACATTCCAAATGGAGCTTTAAAAATAACTTAGTAATCAAGGGGATTAAAGAAAATACAGAGAAAGAACTAAAGGATAATAGGAAACAATGAATGAGAACACGAGAGTCTTAGTAAAGAAATAGAAATTTTAAAAAAAAATCAAACAGAACCACTGATATTGGAAACCACAATAACTGAGCAATTAGCCTTTCTTAGAAGTTTTATTATATTCTTTCTTCTGTGTTATCCCATGAACTCCTTCAAACAATAATTTAGCTTCTAAAATCCAAATGACTAGTGTAAAGATGCGTAAGGAATATTGAAGTGGGAGTTCTTCCTAATCATACAACTTTTACATTTTACACATAAGAAGATTCAGTGTATAGGTGAAAAGATAAATTCCTTAAGTCTTTAATTTTAGATTTATTTATTTTAGATGTAGTTTTCTGAGAGTAGTGACATATGTTAGCTTTCCACTAAAGGGGATCAAAGCAGTGGTTTTTACTGCAGTTCTTTATACTGGTGCATGGTATGGTTTCACATACTTTAACATATGAAGTTGTGCTCATAAATATGCTCATCTTTTGAACAATCATGAATGGTTGTTATTTAAGTATTTAAAACTTAACTTGTTTTCACTTGTGTGTGGTGAATGAAATTTGTATTATTTTTAATAATCACCATCCTACCAGCAGATGTTATTACAACTTATATTTTTTCTGTGATTGATCTAATGTTTCATGTGTAGATGAGTAAATAAAATATATTTAAATTCCATTAGAATTCTACTGCTGAAGGTCTTTATTTTTTTCTGCTTTAATGAGAGAGAGAGATATCTGTAAACATATGAAGACTATTTGACCCCACAGTGTAATCAAATCATGTTCTAACAAGTCTCTTAAGATAGCTTTTTTCTGAATGCTTGAATTTCACATACTTGCATTTCACAGTTGTAATCTGAGGTCAAAAAATGCTTTTGTGGATGTATTGATTTTTGTCAAAACATTTAGCTATTTCCTTTCATAGAATTTACTTAAAAGTTTTCTAATAGCAAAAATAGCACAAGAGCAGATTGTAGCTAGCAGAAGAAAAAAGCAGTGAAATTGAGGACAAGATACTTAAAATGATTTAGGTTGAGGAGCAGAAAAAAATAGTTAAAATGAAAACAGCCTAAGACAACTCTCTCCAACAAGACAACAATATATGCATTATGGAAAACTCAAAAGGAGGATAAAGAGAGACAGGGGCAGAAGGAGTAGTCAAAAAATAATGGGAGAGCTTCCAGAAGATGGTGGATTAGGAGAAACAGGGCAAACAAGAATTCTTTATCCAGCAATGCTCTCCTTCAAATTTGAGGGATAGCTTAAAATTTTCACAAACAAATGTTGAAAGAATTTGCTAACAAGTGACATGCCCTACAAGAAATACTAAAGGGGGCCCTACCAGCTGACAGCAAAAGAAAGAAGAGAGAACTTGAGAAGATGGTAGTTAGGAAAAACAGAGCAAGGGAACACCTCCATGAAAAATACTAGTAAAAGCCAGAAAGTCACCTAGAGTACCAGTTCCAGTGATGCACCTGCTGGACAAGGTCTGCTAAATCCATGGGGACTGTGCACTTGGTGAAACCAGGAGTCTGCATTCTGAAATGAGTGAGTGGGCCTGCTGAATATCTTGCAGCCACACCACAGTGTGGGGAAACTGTGGGTTGGCATTTGGAGTTGGACTAGTTCTTTTTTGAAAACCCAAAAGTGACTGCAGATATGGCAGTGAGGACCACACAAGCAAGCAAGGTGGGAGTGGTATCTCCACAACCTGTGAGTCCACCTCAGTATCTAGCATGGATGGTAGCCTTTCATGCACCCACTGCTAATTGTCTCAGAGCTAGGAAGGCAGAGATTAGCCAAAAGGGGAGGAAAACCATGCCGCCTGCAGCCATCTTTCTGATGGGCTGGGAGCACCCCTGCCTGTGCCAGCACCACAGCCCAGAGCTTAGCAGAAGGCCCAGTGCAATGGGAAGTGTTTCCAGTGATGTGTGCACATGCCATGATGTCTGGCTGGACAATAGCCTTTCACACACCCACAGCTAACTGTCCTGGAGCTAGGAAAGCAGAGTGGTGCAAAAAGGGGGAAATTAGCATGCCCCATTCAGCCATCCTTTCAGCAGGCTGGCAATGCCCCTACACAGCCCAGCAGCCCAGGACTTCCCTTGAGAGTTGGTATGCACTTGTGACATAACACAGCCTTCCCTCAGCAGAGGCCCTAGAAGTGCATGGCTTGGAAGAGGGGTCCACTTGGAAATCCCAGGGACCATAGGCCAATACCAAGGACTTGTGGGTCAGCAGCAGAGACAATCTGTGGTGAGACCAAACTGAAGGTTTACTTTTGGAACAGCCTTAAATCTCCAGGAACACCTGGGAGGTTTAATTGTTAAAGCTACCCTCACTCCTTAACTGCTCAGACACACATCCTACATTCAGGGCAGACAATACCAACTACACATGGGAAACTGGTGCACCAATTGGACCCCACAAGAATCAGACCCCCACACACCACAAAGACAAATTTGGGGAGAACTAGCTTGAGGGGAATTGGTGGCTCACAGATGCCACCAGCTGGTTAGTTAGAGAAAGTGTATGCCCCCAAGCTGTAGAATTGACAAATTAGAGAGGTCTTTGAATTAGCATAGATATCCTAAAAGAACCCTATGAAGTAAGCAACTGCCAAGAGGTCAAAAACTACAGAAAATTTTAAAGCATATGAAAAAAACAGATTATATGGATAACCAAAACCCAAACACCCAAATCTAAAGATCAGAGGAGATGCAGTACTTGGAGCAATTAATCAAAGAACTAAAGACAAGCAACAGGAGCATGGCACAGGATATAAGGGGCATGAAGAAGAGCATGGCACAGGATATAAAAGACATGAAGAAGAGCCCAGAAGAGCATAAAGAAGAAATTGCAAGAGTAAATAAAAAAATAGATGATTTACAGAAATAAAAGAAACTGTAGACCAAATTAAAAAGATTCTGGATACTCATAGTACAAAACTAAAGGAAGATGAACAATGAATCCGTGACCTGGAGAACAACAAAATGGAAAATGAAAGAACAAAAGAAAGAATGGGAAAAAAATAAAAAAAAATCAAAATGGACCTCAGGGATATGATAGATAAAATAAAACATCCAAATATAAGACTCATTGGTGTCCCAGAAGGGGAAAAGAAAGGTATAGGTCTAGAAAGATTATTCAAAGAAACTGCTGGGTAAAATTTCCCAAACCTTCTACACAACATAAATACACAAAGCATAAGTGCCCAGCAAACTCCAAATAAAATAAATCCAAATAAACCCACTCTGAGACATATTCTGATCAGACTGTCAAATACTGAAGAGAAGGAGCAAGTTCTGAAAGCAGCAAGAGAAAAACAATTCACTGCATACAAAGGAAACAACATAAGACTAAGTAGTGAGTACTCAGCAGCTATGGAGGTGAGAAGGCAGTGGCATGACATATTTAAAATTCTGAGAGAAAAATTTCCAATCAAGAATTCTTTCTCCAGCAAAGCTTTCCTTCAAATTTGAGAGAGAGCTTAAATTTTTCACAGACAAACAATGTTGAGAGATTTTGCTAATAAAAGACCTGCCATCTTGAGATATTAAAGAGAGCCATACTGACAGAGAAACAAAGAAAGGAGAAAAAGACAATATGTCCACTTTAATATTTGTTTTTGTGTGGAGAGAATTCACTGATCTTTTCATTCTCCTGTAGTTGGAAGTCCCACCACAATAGAAGTTTATATTTGTCTTACAATTTTTTCCTCTTTGCTTTCTTTTGGATTATCACTATTTTAAAAAAAAAAATTTTCCCCCCAAATTAGTTGGGAACTTACATACCCTATTTTTATGCTTTATGTGGTTACTTTAGATATTTTAACCTGCATACTCATCAAAGTCTAAATTAATGTGTCCTAATCCTCATGAACACAGAACTTTGGGATATTTTAATTTCAATCACTCTGTGTTGTTGTAAATTTTAAAATTCTAGCTTTTTTTAAAGCTTCATATGATGTTACTATGATTATATTATACAGTTATTCTTTTAAACTTACCTCCATTTTTACCATTTTCTTTGCTCTTCAATCCTTCTTGCATCTCAAACCTTCCATTTGGGATCATTTTCCTTCTGCCTGAAGAATATTCTTTCATTCTAAAATGAGTTTACTGGAGATAAACACTCTCAGTTTCTACTTATCTCATATTGTCTTTATTTCCCTCTCATTCTTGAAAGAGATGCTTTATCTTGTTATGGTAGATTTGATAGTATTTTCTCTCAGTATACTGAAGCTATCTGCTGCTTTCTGGTTTCCACTGTTTCTGTTGTTGAATAGTCAGATTTTGCTACTTTTGAAATACTTTTTGATCCTTTTTTCTTTGAAGTACTACTTTTGGTCTTTCCCTCTGTCTGCTTTAACAATTTTCTTCTTGTCTTTGGTATCTGCAGTTTCAATATAATATATTCAGGTATGAATTCATATTATTCCTGCTTGGATTTTATTGTGTTTCCTGAGATGTATTTTTTTAAAATGCATAAAATATAGTCTGTCTTATAGAATGTACAAAAATGCATAAAATATAATGTACAGCTTAATAGAATTTTACCAGCACCATAGAAGCCCTCTGGCCTTCTTCCCAATCAAGCACTCCTTATTTTCCTCTTAAAGCAATGACTACCTTTATTTTTATGATAATAACATCCCTGTTTGCTTTTTCTTTTAGATTTCTACTACTTAACTTTGCATCCATAGTTTCATTTCAGCTGTTTTTAAACTTTATGCATATAGAATCATAAGACAATTATTTTTTGTCTGGCAATAAATAAATAAATAAAATAAAATAAAAATATTTCTGATGGGTGTGGTAGGAACAAGTTCACAGAAATGCTGGTATATTAGGTTATTTTCTTGGGGTAGAGTAGGCACATGTTGGAAGTAAAGTAGTTTCTTAGGTTAATTGTCTTTTTCTTCCTCCCTTTTTATAGTTTGTCCAAAATGTTTTTGTGTTGTTGTATTTTTTTTAATTTTTTTGATATAGTTGATTTAAAAAAAGTTAATTAAAAAATGAAAAATAATATGCAGAGCCCCCTTGAGGAGCTGGTGAAGAATGAAAGGGTGTTGGGCTTCCCCACCTTGATGGTTACTGATGTGCTCACAGATATTGGGGACTGGTGTTTTGATGGGCTGAGCCCTCTACCACGGGACTTGCACTTGGGAAGACTGTTGCTGCAAAGGAGAGGCTAGGCCTGCCTATAATTGTGCCTAAGAGCCTCCTCCTGAATGCCTCTTTGTTGCTCATATGTGGCCCTCCCTCTCTATCTAAGCCAACTTGGCAGGTGAAATCACTGCCCTCACCCCTATGTGGGATATGACACCCAGGGGAGTGAATCTCCCTGGCAATATGGAATATGACTCCCAGGGAGGAATCTAGACCCAGCATCATGGGATGGAGGACATCTTCTGGACCAAAAGGGGGAGGTGAAAGGAAATGAAATAAGCTTCAGTGGCAGAGAGATTCCAAAAGGAGCTGATAGATCACTCTGGTGGGCACTCTTATGCACAATATACACAACACTTTTAGGTTCTAGTGAATTGGAATAGCTAGCAGTAAATACCTGAAACTATCAAACTACAACCCAGAACCTATGAATCTTGAAGACAATTTTATAATAATGTAGCTTATGAGGGGTGACAATGTGATTGGGAAAGCCATAGGGACCACACTCCCCATAGTCTAGTTTATGGATGGATGAGTAGAAAAATTGGGGAAGAAAAAAACAGGACCCAGTGTTCTTTTTCACTTTAATTGTTCTTTTTCACTTTAACTTTTATTCTTATTATTTTTGTGTGTGTGGTAATGAAAATCTCAAAGATTAATTTTGGTGATGAATGCACAACTGTATAATGGTACTGTAAACAATTGAATGTAAGCTTTGTTTTGTATGACTGCATGAATTAAAAAAAAAGAAAGGGGAGAGAGGACTGGAGAAGGACACAAAACTAGAGAGTTTTACTAAAGGTACATTAAAGTAAACAAAGAGAAAGGAAATGATACGTTTGACAAATAAAAAACAAAGGCTATAATGGGTGATTCAAGAACTGCCTTCACAGTAATAACAATGAATATGAGTGGATTAAACTTCCCAATTAAAAGATATAGATTAGCAGAATGGATTTAAAAATATGAACCATCAATATGTTGTTTACAAGGGACCCATCTTAGACCCAGAGACACAAATAAATTGAAAGTGAAAGGATGGAAAAATATTCCATGCAAGCTACAGACAAAAGAAAGCAGGGGTGGCAATATTAAGCTCAGATAAAATAGACTTGAAATGCAAGGATATCATAAGACACAAAGAAGAGCACTATATGCAAATAAAAGGGACAATTCAACAAGAAGAAATAACAATCATAAATACCTATGCCCCAATCAGGGTGCCCCAAAGTACATGAAGAAACATTGGCAAAACTAAAGGGAAAAATAGATGTTTCCACAATAATAGTGGGAGAATTCAGTGCATCACTCTCTCCTATAGATAGATCAACTGGGAGGACAATAAGGAAATTGAAAAAGTAAACAATGTGATAAATGATTTTGACTTAACAGACCTATATAATGTAATGTATTTGGCATTACATCCCAAATCCCAGGATACACATTTTTCTCTAGGGCTCATGGAATTTTTCCAGGTTATATCATGTGCTGGGTCATAAAACAAGCCTCAAGAAATTTAAAAAGATTGAAATTATTCAATGCACAATGCATACAACTAGAAGTCAATAACCATCAAAGATCTAGAAAAGTCACAAACACCCGGAGGTTGAACACACTCCTAAACAATAAGTGGGTTAGAGAAGAAATTGCAAGAGAAATTTCTAAATATCTAGAGATGAATGAAAATGAAAGCACAACATATCAAGATTTATGAGATGCAGTGAAAGCAGTATTGAAAGGGAAATTTATGGCTCTAAATGCATACATTAAAATGGAAGAAAGAGCTAAAATCAAAGAACGAATGGAACAACTGAAGAAGCTAGAAAATGAACAGCAAACTAACCCTAAACCAAGTAGAAGAAAAGAAATAACAAGGATTAAAGCAGAAATAAATGATATAGAGAATAAAAAAGTAGAGAGAATAAACAAAGCCAAAAGTTGGTTCTTTGAGATCAACAAGATTGACAAGCCCTTAGCTAGACTGACAAAACTGAAATGAAAGATGACCCAAATAAAAAAAATAATAAATGAGAGTGGGGACATTACTGCAGATCCTGAAGAAATTAAGAAAACCATAAGAGGATACTATGAGCAACTGCATGCCAACAAAGTAGATAACTTAGAGGGAATTGACAATTTCTTGGAAACACATGAAGAACATAGACTGACCAGAGAAGAAATAGAACACCTCAACATACCAATCAAAAGCAAACAGATCCAATCAGTCATCAAAAAGCTTCCCACAGAGGAGGATCTAAGATGGAAGTGTAGAGAGGAGTGTAAGCAAGTTGGTCCCCCTGTAACAACTGAAAAAACCAGAAACAACTAGTAAATAATCCAGAATATCTGACCATCCCCTCATCATACACCAACCTGAATTGGGAAGAATGCCTGAGATCACAGCATAAAATCTGTAAGTAAAAACTGTGGATACAATCTGGTAGACCCCTTCCCCACAGCCACAGCTGCAAAGCCTCATGGTGCTAGAGAAAAGCTCTCTCACAGTAAGATAGTATAGCTTAGCTGAGTTCCAACTGGGGTTTTAGGTAGTGAGTGTGAACTGCTCACCACGAGCTATGAATCCCCAACAAGCAGACAGAGGCTTTTGGTGACTACTAACCTTGGAGAGCTGGAGGGTCACTGTGGAGTAGCCCTGAAGGGAATTTCTGTTCCTTTTTTGGCTCAGTGGAGAAAGTCTCAGCCATTTTCAGTTCCCAGTGCTCTGACCTGGAAAAGGGTGGAGATAGCACAGTCAGAGAGAGACCAATGAAATACTAATGACCTTCCCCTAGGGGGTCTATCTTCTCTAAGAGGAAAGTAGTGGGTCCCAGCTCTACTACCTGCCTTCCATTCAGAACCAGACCCCAGAGCCTGGTGGAAATTAGTGGCAGGCCACACCTCCTTACACCAGTCTGGAATTACAGGCTGGCAGGCACCACTGCTGGGCAGAAAAGCATGGTGACCTGAGGCTTCACAGTGTGTATGAATTTTCCAAGACACAACCTCAGGGAAACTGGACACTGAATATTTCTTCCTTATGGGACCTGAGCCTGTTCTGGTCTGGGAAAACCTGATTGGGTTAACCAATGAAACCATACCTAGATAACAGAAAACTACAAACTACTGTAAGATAAATGAAGTTATGGCCCAGTCAAAGGAACAAACTTACACTTCAACTGAGATACAGGAATTGAAACATCTAATAATAAATCAATTCAGAAAGTTTAGAGGAGATAATGGTGAATGAGCTGAACTGTATAATGAAAACACTGGATGTACATAAAGTAGAAATTGAAAGTTCAAAAACCAACTGGCAGAATCTATGGAAATGAAAGGCACAACACAAGAGATGAAAGACATAATGGAAACATACATCAGCAGAACTCAAGAGGCAGAAAACACATTCAGGAACTGGAGAACAAGGCATCTGAAAGCCTACACACAAAAGACAAATAGAGAAAAGAATGGAAAACTATGAGCAACGTCTCTGGGAACTTAAGGACAAAATGAAAAGCAAGAATGTATGTGTCTTTGGTGTCTCAGAAGGAGAAGAGAAGGGAAAAGGGCAGAAGCAATAATAGAGGAAATAATCAATGAAAATTTCCCATCTCTTATGAAATACATAAAATTATGGATCCAAGAAGCACAGCCTACCCCAAACAGAATAGATCTGAATAGGCTTATGTCAAGACACTTCATAATCATATTATCAAACATCAAAGATGAAGAGAGAATACTGAAAGCAGCAAGAGAAAAGCAATCTATCACATACAAAGGAAGCTTGATAGGACTATGTGTGGATTTCTCAATAAAAACCATGGAGGCAAGAAGGAAGAGGGGTGATATATTTAAGATACTGAAAGAGAAAAAACACCAACCAAGAATCCTATATCTGGCAAAACTATCCTTCAGTTATGAGGGAGAGTTTAGAATATTCTCTGATAAACAGACAATGACAGAGTTTGTGAATAGGATACCTGCTCTACAGGAAATGCTAAAGGAAGCATTGCAGATAGAAAAAGGAGTGAGAGGTTTGGAAAACAATTTTGGGAGATAGCACAGCAATGTAAGTACACTGAACAAAGATGACTGTGAGTATAGTTGAAGGAGGAAGGCTTGGACCATGTGGGACACCAGAACAAAAGACAAATGTTAAAGACTGGGACTGTGTAACTCAGGGAAACCTAGAGTGCTCAATGATTTTAATAGAAGGCACAAATACGTTTTTACATGAGGTAGAACAAATTAATATCAACTTTGCAAGGTGTTAACAATAGGATGGCGCTGGGGGGTAAATACAATCAATGCAAACTAGAGACTATAATTAACAGAAACATTGTTTTATGCTTCCCTTAATACAACAAAGGCAATATACCAAAGCCAAATGCACATGGTGGGGGAGTGGGGAATAGGGGAAGGGTATGGGACTCCTGGCATTGGTGATGTTGTCTGACTCTTTATTCTACTTTAGGTTAATGCTATCTTTCCTTTTGTCACTTTCTAGCTATCAAGTTTTGTTTTTTTGTTTGTTTGTTTGTTGTTCTCTCTTTCTCTTTCTTTTTCTTTTGCCTGTCTGCTTTCTTTGACTCTTCCTCTGTTTTGTGGAAGAAATGGAGATGTCCTTCTATAAAGAGTGGCAATGGTGCTGAATACATAAATAAGTGACTATGCAGGGAACCAACAATTGTTTACTTCAGATGGTGTGTGAACAAAACCATTTTAAAAGAAATGGGTTGATGAAGAAAGCTTGAGGCCACTATATTGAGTGAAATAAGACAAACACATAATGGCAAATATTGCAGGGTCTCTCTCACTGATATGAACTAATTACAATATGTAGACTCATAGACATGAAATATGTTACAAAGATATAGAAATGAGGTTGAAGAATGGGGAGTGGTTGCTTATGAGCAGAATAGTCAACTAGGGCAAACTTAAATGTTTGGAAATGGACAGGGGTGTTGGTAGCATATTGTGAGAATAACTAACAGTGCTGAACGGTGTGTGAAGGTGGTGGAAACAGTAAGCTCGGAGTCATGCATGTCACCAGAAGGAAAGTTGGAGGTTAAAAGATGGGAAAACATAACAGTGAATCTTGTGGTGGACAATGTCCATTATTGAACTATACAAATATTAGAAATGTCTCTCACAAACTAGAACAAATGTATGACATTATAACTAGTAGTTAATAATAGAGCGGTATATAGGAAAATATATACCTATTGCAAAATATACTACAGTTAGTAGTATTTTAACATTCTTTCATCAGGAGTAACAAATGTACTATACCAAAACTATGAATCAATAATGGAAGGGTTTGGTTAGGGGTATGGGATGATCTGAGCTTCCTTTTTATGTCTTTATTTCTTTCCTGGAGTAGGGAAACTGTTTTAAAATTGAAAAAAAATAATTGTGTTGATGGATGCACAGCTGTATGGTTGTGCTGTGCACAATTGATTGTACACTTTGGGTTTTTGGATAGTTGTCTGGTATGTGAACAATATATACAATATAAATATATATATGTAAACTTCCTGCAAATAAAAGCCCAGGGCCTGATGGCTTCACAGGGGAATTGTACCAAACTTTCCAAAAAGAACTGACACCAATCTTAAACTCTTTCAAAAAGTTGAAGAAAATGGAACACTACTGAACTCATCTATGAAGCTAACATCACTCTAATACCAAAACCAGGTAAAGATGCTACAAGAAAGGGAAACTACAGCCCAATCTCCCCCATGAATATAGATACAAAAATTTTTAACAAAGTACTTGCAATTTGAATCCAAAGACACATTAAAAAAATCACACACCATGACCAAGTGGGGTTCATTCTAGGCATGCAAGGATGATTCAACATAAGAAAATCAATGTAATCCAACACATTAACAAATTAAAAGGGAAAAATGAAATGATCATCTCAATATGCTGAAAAAACATTCAACAAAATCCAACATCTTTTTTTGATAAAAACATTTCAAAAGGTAGGAATTGAAAGAAACTTCCTCAATACAATAAAAGGCATATATGAGAAACCCACAGCCAGCACAGTACTCAATGGCAAGAGACTAAAAGCCTTCCCTCTAAGATCAGGAATGAGAAAATGATGCCCGCTGTCACCACTGTTCTTCAACATTGTTCTAGAAATGCTAGCCAGAGCAATCCAGCAAGACAAAGAAATAAAAGACATCCAAATTGGAAAGGGAGGAGTAAAGCTGTCATTATTTGCAGATGATATAATCTTATATTTGGAAACCTCTGAGAAATTGATGACACAGCTTCTTGAGCTAGTAAACAAATTTAGCAAAGTAACAGGATGCAAGATTAATGCACATAAGTCAGTAATGTTCCTATACACCAGAAATGACCTAGCTGAAGAGACATTCAAGAAAAAGATTCCATCCTCAATAGCAACTAAAAAAAAAATCAAGCAGCTAGGAGGAAACTTAATCAAGCAGCTAGGAGGAAACTTCATCAAGGATGTAAAAGACCTATACATAGAAAATTACATAACTTTGCTGAAAGAAATAGAAGGGGACCTAAAAATTGGAATAATATTCTGTGTTCTTGGGTAGGGAGGCTAAATGTTGTTAAGATGTCAATTCTACCAAAAATCATTTACAGATTCAGTGCAATTCCAATCAAAATTCGAACAGCCTACTTTGCTGACTTGGAAAAGCTAATTATCAAATTTATTTGGAAGGGAAAGATGCCTCAAATTACTGAAAACATTCTACAAAAGAAAAACAAAGTGGGAGGATTTACACTTCTTGACTTTGAAGCTTACTATAAAAGCCACAGTCGTCAAAACAGCATGGTATTGGCACAATTATAGACATATTGATCCATGTGATCAAACTGAGAATTCATAAATAGACTGCCAAATCTACAGTTGACAGATCTTTGATAATGACCCCCAAACCATGGAAACGAGACATAGTCTCTTCATAAATGGGTCTGGGAGAGCTGTATATCCATCTCCAAAAAAATGAAAGAGGACCCCTACCTCACATCCTAAACAAATGTTAACTCAAAATGGATCAAAAACCTCAACATAAGAAACATTACCATAAAACTCCTTGAAGATAATATAGGGAAACATGTTCAAGACCTTGTATTAGGAGGTCACTTCTTAGATATTACACCCAAAGCACAGGGAATGAAAGAAAAAATATATAAATGGGAACTCCTCAAAATTAAAAGCTTCTATACCTCAAAGGAATTTTTCAAAAAGGTGAAGAGGTAGCCAACTCAATGGGAAAAAATATTTGGATACCCTGTATCTGATAAAAGAGTGATACCTTGAATATATAAAGAAATCCTACAACTCCACAACAATAGTACAAACAGCCCAATTATAAAATGTACAAAAGATATGAGAAGACACTTCTCTGAAGAGGAAACACAAATGGCAAAAAAACACATGGAAAAATGTTCATCTTCACTAGCTATTAGGGAGATGCAAATGAAGACCACAAAGAGATATCATCTCACACTAATTAGAAGGGCTGTCATTAAATAAACATGAGCTTACAAATGCTAGAGAGGATGTGGAGAAATTGGATCTCTTATTCATTGTTGGTTGGACTGTAAAATGTTACAGCCACTCTGGAGGACAGTCTGCAGCTCCTTAGAAAACAAGATGCTGAGTTACCCTTCAATCCAGTAATTTCACTTCTTGTTACATACCCAGAAGGTCTGAAAGCAGTGACATGAACAGATATTTGCACACCAATTTTCATAGCAGCATTACTCACAATTGCCAAGAAATGGAAACAATCCAAATGTCCTTCAACAGATGAGTAGCTTAACAGAATGTGTTCTAAACACACGATGGAATACTATGTAGCAGTAAGAAGGAACAAGGTCTTGAAACATATGACAACATGGATGAACCTTGAAGATACAATGGTGAGTGAAATAAGCCAGACAGAAAAAGATACATTTTATATTGCCACTAATGTGAATTCAGTAAAAAATGTAAAATAAATATTTTATATTGTGGAATGTAGGGGGCTTAGAGATAGACAGCAACTATGGATGGGGAACAATAATTTAATAAGAAAAGGCAAGCTATTGAGGGTAATCTTAATGTTATAGGAATGCTCAGGTATGATTATGGTTTGTAAATTTTGGGGGGTATGGTAGTAACCTCTTGGAAGCAATGTAGTTATTTTAGGTTATTTGTTTCTCTTATTCCTTTTTTTGTTTGAAATGTTTTTTTTTTTAATTCTTTGATAAAGAAAAAAGAAAAAAGAAATGTGTCAGAGGAAGCAAGGGAAACAAGGTCCCTGGAGATCTTTCTTCTTTTTGTCTTTTATTTATTATTAAGAAGAGGAAACAATTCCTGAAAACAAATAGTTCCTGGCCACCCCCCTGTACCTACCCCTGGTTTGGGCCTCATGGGTTCATGGTCCCAACTGCTCCATGCAGCCCAGCTCCCTCCCTACAGGGGAGGTTTGTGTCTGGGCTCCCCTTATGATGCTCTCTGTTGCACACAGCTAAGTCCTCAGCTCTCAGGCTGCCCATTTGCAGATATGGTATATTTTTGAAATCACCTCTAGAAATAAGGTATCTGCCTTTGACAGACCCAGCATACTCCCTAGTGTGGCCACCAGTTTGGTTTCCTATTAAATCAACCCACTTTGACCCCTTCCCAAGCCTGGCAGAACAGTTTCATCCAGTAGTTGCTGAACAAAAATCCAGAGGCTGCACAGGTACAGTCTCAGAGAACCCCTGGCTGCCTCGTATAATCCCCAGACTCTACCAGCTTCACCTCACACTGCACACCTGCAAGGACAGAAATGCAATATTCAAGGTAGAATCAAAATGAAGCAAAGACAGGCACACCCACCAGTGTGTGTGCTCACTCCTAAACATGACCTTGGAAATAGGGAAAAAACCCAGCTTGGCGTAATGCACATGGCAGCCCTGCTGGACTCCATCTGCTCATAAGGGGCCCAGGTCAGACACAAGAGGTTCAGGTTTCTCCATGAGCTCTGCTTTCTATCAGCATAGAGAGATCTCCCATTTGCATGTCCTCTGGCTAAAGAAGTGATCTGCATTTCTGAGCTATTTGTCCCAGCTTGTTGTCCTATAGATGACCCCAAATAGAATGGTGGCACCAAGGTAGACTCTTCCTGACCCATCCACCCCACCTTCCACTAGTGAGAACCAGAAGTCTGATTCCATTCCTTTTATTATAAACTACTGGAACTCAAATACTTCTGGTCTCCATATTTTGAGAATGTTCATGAGGAGCTCAGCTGAGTGCTGCCTCCAGAGTCACCATAGTTGGTCTCCTCTAACCATAGTTTCCTTTGCCTCCCTGGTGACCTGTTGCCTCTCTGGGGCTTGGAAATAAGAATTTGAATGGATACAATAATTTTTGACATTGACAAACTCTATTATTTGTTTTTCCAAATCAGGTCATACAATAAGCTCTAATATGTAAGTGAAATAAAATTGGAATGATTTCCTTTGGGTTTGCTGTTAGAAATGCTGTCTCACTGACATCACTCTTATAAGAAACACTGCTTCCCCAAAAACAAAATTTTCACATTAATGTCACATTACCTTCATCATTGTTAGTGTATGAAACCCTTTTTACTCAATTCTGTCATATTGTGATGATTTCCATCGTTTTTAAACAAAATGAAAGTTTGGTTTATGTAAGGGAAACACCAATTAGTAACCTGAGGGGCTGCTAGATCCAGGGGCCAAAGCATCTCATCAGGGTATTATCCCATTTCCTCACTCTACTTCCCTCTGTGCCAGCCCCACTCTCTGACAGTCAACCCCCTTAATGGCAACAAGAACCTCTGATACATCTTTTGGCAGTGCCAATTACAAAAACATCTCCTTTCTGGCTCATAAAGTAGAAGACTCTAGGTGAGCTGTATTTGACTGAATAAACTTATACTTCCACCAAACTCTTTGTTCTGAGATCAGAATATCTCCATTGGCCATAGTTTGCTCACTGCCTATCCCCGGATCTGGGCTTGTTCCACCTAAAGAAACCCAATGTAGTGGGTATGGTGAGCAGTGGTTCTCCAAGGGAAACTAAGACTCTTATGAGAAGAAGGGGAGCAGATGCCACAGGGCCAGAAAAAAGTCCATTAAGTGGGAGAAACTAAAGTGGCAGCTAAGTGAGACAGGGCAAAAAAACACCTCCATGAAAAACACTAGATAAACACCAGAAAGTGACCCAGAATACTGGTTACAGTGTTGCACCAGCTGGATGAGGTCTGCTAGTTCCACAGGGGCTGTACATTTGGTGAAACCAGGAGTTTGAATTCTGAAACAAGTGAGTAAGTTGGTTGGAAGACCTGCAGCCATGTGGCAGCCTGGGGAAGCCAGGGGTTGGCATTTGGAGACTGGCTGGCTCTTTTAAATAAAAAAAAAAAAAAAGGAAAAACCCATGAGTGGCTGCAGTTGTGACAGTGGGAACCACGCAGTAAAACACAGCAAGAAGGGGCTGGGCTGGCCTCTCGGTGTCTGGCCTGGAATATAGCCTGCTGCAGATACCCTCGGGGCTAGGGGAACAGAGGGGAGAACTGAAAGCAGAAAGAAACCCCGCAGCTAGCAGCTGGCTCCCTGGAGGGCTGGATAAACTCCTGCCCAGGGCTGTGCCCACAGCCCAGAGCCCCACCAGTTGTCCCAGAGCTGGGAAGGAGGAAATGTGCGAGGAGGGGGGTTGTTGAGACACCCCATTCAGCCATCTTTGCATCAGGCTGAGAGCACCCCTACACAGCCCGGTGGCCTGGGGCTTCCCTTGAGGGATGGTGCACACTGGTGATGTGGCACAGCATTCCCTCAGCAGAGGTCCTAGAGGATCATGGCTGGGTGGGGGGAGCAGCTCAGAGAACCCAGGGACACTATGCCAAGTCTGATGGTTTGTGAGACAGTGAGAGAGAGGGTATGGGGCTGAAATGAAATGAAGGCTTAGACTTTTGCAGCAGCCTTGAATCTCTGGGAACCTGGGGGATTTGAATATTAAAGCTGCCCTTCCTCCCTGGCCACCTGGACACAAGCCCCACATTCAGGTTGGATGACTCCAGCAACACACCCAAACTGAGTTCTTCAACTGAATGCCACAAGAATCATTTCCCCACACACCACAGGGACAAGGTGGAGAACTGATGTGAGGGGTATAGGTGACTCACAGAAGCCATCTACTGGTTAGTTAGAGAAAGTGTACACCACCAAACTGTGTTTCTGAAAAATTAGATTGATATCTTTTTTTTACAACTTGAAAGAACTCTATCAAGCAAAGCAAATGCCAAGAGACCAAAAACAACAGAAAATCTTAATGCATATGATAAAACCAGATGATATGGAGAATCCAACTCCAAACACACAAATCAAGATATCAGAAGAGACACAGTACCTGGCACAATTAATCAAAGAACTACAATCAAGGAATGAAAACATGGCAAAGGATTTAATGGACATGAAGAAGACCATGGCCCAGGATATAAGCAACATAAAGACCCTAGAAGAGCATAAAGAAGACATTGCAAGAGTACATAAAAAAAAGAAGGTCTTATGGAAATAAAAGAAACTGTTGGCCAAATTAAAAAGACTCTGGATATTCACAATACAAGATTAGAGGAAGCTGAACAACATCTCAGTGTCCTAGAAATCCACAGAACGGAAAATCAAAGAACAAAAGAAAGAATGGAGAAAAAAATAAAAAAAATCAAAATGGATTTCAGGGATATGATAGATAAAATAAAATGTCCAAACTTAAGACTCATTTGTGTCCCAGAATGGGAAAAGAAGGGTAAAGGCCTAGAAAGAGTATTGAAAGAAATTGTCGGGGAAAAATTCCCCAACCTTATACACACTATAAATACACAAAGCATAAATGCCCAGCAAACTCCAAATAGAATAAATCCAAATAAATCCAATATGAGACAGAGTCTGATCAGACTGTCAAATACTGAAGAGAAGGAGCAAGTTCTGAAAGCAGCAAGAGAAAAGCAATTCACCACATACAAAAAAAAAAAAACATCAGACTAAATTGTGACTACTCAGCAGCCACCATGGAGGCGAGAAGGCAGTGGCATGACATATTTAAAATTCTGAGAGAGAAAAATTTCCAACCAAGAATAGTTTATCCAGCAAAACTCTCCTTCAAATTTGAGGGAGAGCTTAAATTTTTCACAAAGAAATGCTGAGAGAGGTTGCCAATTAAAGACCTGTCCTGCTTCAGATACTAAAGGAGCCCTACCAACAGAGAAAAAAAGAAAGGAGAAAGAGATATAGAGAATTTTAACAGACATAACAGACATAATTTTAATATACATATATGTACCTTACATCCCAAATCAGCAGGACACTCATTTTTCTCTTGTGATCAAGGATCTTTCTCCAGAAGGGACTGTAAGCTGGGACATAAAACAAGCCTCAATAAATTAAAGAAAATTGAATATACTCAAAGCACATTCTCTAACCACAATGGAATACAAATAGAAGTCAATAATTTTTGAACTGTAACTCCACTATTTACTTCCTACAGGATATAAAATACACAAACTCTAATGAAAAATCAGTGGTTTTGAACTCAATGTAAAATATGTAATTTTAGACAACTATGTAAAGGTAGGGGAATGGAAGAGTATAGGAACATAGTTTATGTGTCCTACTGAAGTGAAGGTGGTGTCAAAGAAAAAGAAGATTGTTATGGATTTAAGAGGTTAATTTTAACCCCCACAGTAAACACAAAGAAATTATCAGACAATATAACCATAGAGATGAAAAGTAGAGTTTGAGTTAAGAGAAATGGGGGAACGGGCAATGGGGAGTTAAGAAATGAGTGTAGGGTTGCTGTATGATGTGAAGGGAAATTTCTAGTAATTGCTGGTGGGAAAGAGCATTACAACATTCTAAATGTGATTAATCCCACTAATGAAAGGCTAGGGAGGGGTTGGAATGGGAAGATTTAGGCTGTATATATGTTTCCACAATTGAAAAAAAAGTCAAACTAGATGACAATTGAATGCCAAGGATGAACTTGGATGGGATTGGAGGACAGAGGACAGGAGGCTCAAAGGGACACAGTTGAGACATAAAGAAAAGGAAATATAGAATGTAAGCTTTGTATCATTGTTGAATCTTGTACTTCTTAGCTGCGGTTAATGGGATTGCATAAAAGAATGTTCTTGTTCATGGGAAGTGTATACATGAATTATAGTGTATGTTCAAGGATGTGTGCAGCTCACTCTCATATGTTCAGAAGACAGAGCAACATATGATGGATGATAGATAGGGAGGGAGGGAAAGAAATAGCGATGTGACAGCATATTAAAGTTGTTGGATTGGGCTATCGTGGGAGGGGGTCAGGTTATGATGGAATTCTGTGCATGGGGTTAGTATTGTTTTTGCAACTGTTCCTATAACTTTGAATTTATTTCAAAATAAAAATAAAAAAGTCCTTCAAGTGGATATTTTAATCCACTTTACAGATTAATTGGAATTCAGAAGACTTCTATCGTCTACCGTCTTGAAAGAGTAACTTGCTGAGCAAGCTGCTTTCTGATTCCCAAATCTGTGCTTTATTCTATATGATTTATATCATTACAGTGCTTAAAAGCTAATGGCTATAAGGTTTTGCTATCCATTGGAACTATCTTCTGTCTCAATAAACATTTTTCCACACATAAAAAACACAAAAGACCGAGTATATATTTCAGTGAAATATTGTAAGTGAACACCTTGGTATTCATGCTTGTTAGATGCTAGTGTCGCATCATAAATATGATGAAACAATATCTCTGAGTTCCCCCCAACAGAATTCCTAGTCTCCTCCCAATCCCAACCACCTCCTTAATTCCCTAGGGAATCACTCCCCTAATTCTAATTCCTTTCATGAATTTGGCTTTGAACTTGTTTTAAATGGAGTCATACTATGCATGTTCTAATGAGTCTGGATTCTTCACTAAACATAATCTTTTGAGGTTTGATCCAATTTGTTGCCTTTATGTATAGCTTGAATATTTTGCACTACTGTATATTATTCTGTTTTCTGAATATACACCAATTTATTAATCCTTTCTAGAGTTGATGGACATGTAGGTTTATCCCAGTTTTGTGGAAACTTGAATAATGCTTCTAATAACATTGTTGTATATACCTTTGGTGCACATACATACTGACCAGGAGTGGGATTTTTGAGTCTTTTGTATACGAGAAAAAAAATTCATTCAGATTGAGAAAGTACATGTCTTCACTGCTCTTCATTAGGCAGAGATAAATCCAACTGCAGAACTAGCAGGAAACATCTGTCCCAAGTACTCACTGCAGCTGGCAAGGGCAAAAATGTCAGAGTCCTTTCCAGGAGCCAAGCACATGCATCTGAGTCTCAGGAGCATTTCTGTTGGCAAATATATGCCAGAAGGTTTTGGTATCAACTATTTCTCCTATTTCTTCCAATTTCTCAGTTATACAAATAATTGCATGCAGCTAATGTACCCCTTCCCATCAAGGATCTTATCTTTTTTTCCCTTTTGGCCATCTCTCTCTCTCTCTGTGTATATATATATATAGTTTGTACATATAAATTTACATATAATTTATATATTTATATAAATTGCTTTCCATTTAATAATCAATGTACAATTTTCCTCATTGTTATTTGATCATATAAGAATCTCTGAATCTTCTTTGATATCTCTTCTTTTTGAACATCTCTCTAGATATAATGAACACTAGTTCCTCTAGGGTATGTGGCTGGTAGAAGATACTGGGTTGATAGAAAACAAGATAAAAACATTGCAAGTAAAGAAAACTATAGACAAATATCCTTTATGAACACACACAGAACATCACTAACCATTAGGTTAATGCAAATTAAAACCACCATGAGATATTGCTACCTACCTAGTAGAACAGCAAGAATTAAAAATATAGTGGTGATAACAAATACTTGAGAGGGAATTGGGATATTTTATGAAAGCAGCAACTAAGCAAAGTTTGGGTAGCTATACTAATATCAGAAAAAATAGACTTTAATTGAAAAAATTTTATGAGATGAGGAAGAATACTATATATTAACAAAAGGAGCAATTTACCAAGAAGAAATAACAATCATAAATGTCTATGCTCCTAATCAAGGTGTCCCAAAGTACATGAAGCAAACACTAGCAAACTTGAAGGGAGTAATAGACATCTCTAAAATAATAGTGGGAAACTTCTACACACCACTCTCTTCAATAGATAGAACATCTTAACAAGGAGTCAATAAGGAAAAAGAGAACCTAAATAATATGATAAATGAACTAGATCTAACATGTATGTAAAAAACTTAACATGCCAAAAGTGTAGAGCCTATATTTTCCTTATGTGCTCATTGATCATTCTCCAGGATAGAGCACATGCTGGGGCATAAAACAAGTCTTAATAAATACAGGAAGACTGAAATTATACAAAACACTGCCATATGATTTGGTGTCATGGGCTTATCATTACACCACCAGCTGGTGATCACCTTTAGAAAAGGTCTAACCTCTATCTGTCCATGGTTCAATAAGCATGGGCTTCTAGCAAACTCCCACTCAAGTAAGAGTATTGGATAGACAATAATTCTAAAGTAAAGAGCATTCAAGACAAAAACTTAAGATCTATATACATTTAATAAAGGAGTACTTAAGGTAAAAAGAACACATTTACAAAGCAAATATAAATTAATATATTACCAAGCCTGGGGACTCTAGTCTCTCCATTTGCAGCTCAATATGAGAAGAGTTCCTGTAGATTTATAGAACAGGATATTTATATTGTAAATGATAAAGGCTGCATTTTCTATCTGGTGTAGGGGTTGTTTACCTCACTTAATCAAATGGGTCACACATCCTCATTTCTTTTTTTATGTTTAGCAAGCAATAAAGTCTTAGTTCAACCTTAATCTTAAACGCAAGTGTCCTCTGGTTCATACTAAAACTTATGTAAGCTAAGATAAGAGACATATGCATTTCTGGATTAACCATTTGTCTTAAATAAAAGCATTACATCATTTTAGCAAGCATATAATTGATTAAAAATGTATTCATAATCTTGTAACCAACTCATATCATAAAGGGCAGAATGGCCTTCATTGTCTGTGGTTGACAACCTTGGGAAAGTTCTTCTTATGACCTTTACAGTTTCACAGCCTTTCTCAGGCTCTACATCATTACTTCATCGCCCCCTTTCTTTTTTGGCTAGTTTTACTCCCTCTCATTTATAAATGACACAGTCTCCAATATAGGACTCACGGGGTATGGATTATTTGTTCTAGTCATTATTGTGAGTCATTTCCATTTCTAATTTTTAGGGACTGTTACTTTGGTATTTCTAGATAAATGTTCAGATAATTATGCCTAAAAAATTTTACACATCACAGAAACAACCAAATTTAATTTTCGGTTACAGTGTTTTACTCTGATGCTTTTCTAAAAGTGTCTGTGATGAGCCGAGGGCAGATCTTCCTCTTAAGCAAAAATAAAACATAACAGAAACAAAAACAGAAAAAAGAAACAACCAAAATCTTTAAATGAGAAGCAAGTCAAGTATATGAATTATGTTCTACCTGTTAATTAACATAACGCTACATGAATGTAAAGGTAGGAGAAAGTCATGTGTCTCAACTAATAGAGCCCCTTTGGTCATCATGAATTTTATATAGCTATATTTGTCCTTGTTGTCATAAGTTGGCTTTTTGGAACCTTATTCTGTAATAACAGAACTAATCCTAAATATAATTAATGCCTGAGTCACCTCATGAAAACCTCCTTGTTGCTCACATGTAGCCTCTCTGTAAGCCAAACTCTGGCATGATATTTTATATATATATTTTAATGCTTCTTTTATTATTTTCTCCCAGGTTTGGCCATATGCACTATCTTTATGCCACTTTTGCCCAGACATCTTGAATTTATAAATTAAATTTTGGCTTTAAATCATGAGATAATTTTTAAATTTTAAAAGTTTATTCATTTATCCATGTCCAGAGGAAATTAGTAGGTATGGCTCCCTCTATCAAGAGAAAAAGGAGCAAGGCATTTGGGGTTTTAATAATCTCCTGCTATCCAAACACAGTATCTCACAGAATTGAACCCCAAAGCTATTTCCCTAACACAGGCATGTTAGAACATCATCCACACCCATATACACAGATGAAGACTTCAGTTCAGATCATGGAGTCTGCTCAGCACTGACAGTACCCTGCAGATTCCTGGTCCACACCTCCCCAAGTGACCCAGGTGACCCTGGAAATTCTAGTTCAAGAGCAATGCACAAAGGATTCACAGGTGGGAAAAGGCATGTATAAGATGTTTCTTTTCTGAGGAAGAGATGAATAATTCTCAAATAAATTACAAAGAAAATGATAATCTAAAATGAAATTTGTTTTTACTCTAGCAAAATCCAAACTCTTGTAAATATAACCTTGTTGATGTTGTAATTGATGATGATTCTATGCACGCTCTTCTACACACTGCTAGAAATATATATTAAATGATGTCTGAACTAAGAGAAAATAATACAGTCTCTAAAACCATAAAACAAGATTTCCTATGACCTCAGTTCCTGAGCAGTTGGAGTGAAAACAACTTGAGACACACTAAGGGATACCATTTTTGTTTACCTCTGCCCCAAATGCTTGGTTTGGGCACAATGCTGGGTGGTATTGAGACCCTCTCTTGCAGGGGAGGTTTTGGCCTGGGCTCACACTGGCTTCCTCCAAAAGTGTTTCTTGCAGAATAATACAAGGCTATTTCTGGGGTGGTCATGGAGCTCAGCTGCAGGAAGAACTCCTTCTTGGATGTGTCTCTGGAGATTAAGAGTGAGCTTTGGAAGGAGAGGCAGAGCTCTGTATTCCCACCTGAAATGATGCTTCCCATCCAACCCTGCCCCCTTCCTGGAGGCTGCTGTATCAAAGCCCAGAAGTAACAACTGTTAAGGGAGCTAAGGAATGGGCAGGTGAGGGACAGGGTTGGTGAGGGCTTCACCAGTCCTGGACCAGATTCCCATAGCTGCACCTGGGATGGGACACCTGAGGACAATGAGAGACATAGTGAGTCACCACCAGAAACCTCTGATTCAAGGCCTTATTTTTTTGAAAACTTTGAGAGATTCACAAAGGATTGCAGTGAGGAGGCCAAGGATAAAATACCAACATTTCATGTTTTTGTAAGTGATGGTCTTTCCCAGAGGTCTCTAGCCAGAGTGAGAAAAATAGCTGACCCTTCCAAGGCTGGCACTGAGTTTTCACTAGATCACTGGAAGGTTAATTTATATCTGGGCCACCTGATGTCTTTAAGAACCTACATGCAGGCTCAGCTGAGAATCAGGGAGCACAAAGCCTTCCAATTAGCTTTTCACCCTACACCCTGCCTCTTTGGCTTGCCAGGACACAGATTTAGGGAGCAACTGAGGATGAGGAAGCAGAAATGAATGAAAGGAGCTGGAACTCTCAAGGTGAGAAGATACATCTGGGTCACCATTGCAGTTGTTTAATTCAATTTGTGGGGAGTTTACTAAGGAGTTGGGAATTAAGGTGAAACCATGTACATCTAAACCAGAATTTGAAATGCAGAGGGATAAATGCTTCAGATTAGGAGATGGGCAGCTACCTGAGCCTCTGTAGAGTAGCCCCAGGGACTATGTCCAGGGTAGTTCTCATGATTTGGAGGTGGTGCTTCCTTTCCTGTCCTGGAGGTTGTGGTGCCTCCCATAGCTTTGTCCAAAACAGAACTGAGGGCTGACCTGTCTGAGAGGTGAGGGCAAGCTCTCTTTCTCAGAGACCCCTGGAGTGCCTCTTCTTGGTGCTTCCTTAACATTTCTATTCCTTAACATTTCTATGGGATTTTATACATGCAGAGGCAGATGGAATTCTATTATGGGTAAAGGGAAAGCCCAAGATGAGGCCAAAATACCTTGTAGCACCAAACATAAGGAAGTACTCATAACACACATGCACTCATTCAACCACACACAGATACACACTAATACACAGATACATACTGATTGCCATATGTCAAAGGATACACAGACCACTATGAAAGAGCTTCCACTTGGAAAACTAGAACAACTTGAGCATCAAAATAAATAATGTAATGGTTTATAATCCAAAGTATAAAATAAACATCCAAGAAACCATGTCACCATTTCAAATAAACTATGCAGATTCAAGCAACCAAATTGATGAAGAAGTTGAAACAGAATTCTCCTCTTCTTGACTATACTCCAAAGAACAGAATATTGAAATGGACAGATAGTAATTCTATAGCTAAGGTGGAAACCACCACCCTAACCAAGTGAGGGAATTCAATACCGCTAGTGCTGTGTCATGTTGCCATCTTGTGCCCCCTTATATGACAAAGGGGAAGGGTCTGCATCTCTGCGACACCCTTTCCCGAGCACTGACCATAGTGCAATTATAAGAATACCTTTCACAACCCAAATGGAGGAACATTCTTCACAATATCTGAATGCACAAGGCAAGAATGAGAAACTGTCATGGATCAGACGATACTAAAGAGACATGAAACCAAATTGAACATGGTGTCCAGGATAGGATCCAAAATCAGAAAGAGGATGTACATGGAATAGTGGGCAACATCCAAAGTCTACTGTTTATTATTATTACCATAATTGTAACAGTTTTAATTAATGTTTCATGGATATATAGGAGGTTCTTAGAAGGAGAAAACAGATGTGGAGTCTGCGGGAAGTCTGTTTACTTTCTAAGATTTTCTCTATTTCTAAAATGTTGAAGATATAAAATCTACTTTACAAGGTTAAAAATGTTCATTTAATTACTCATTCTTTCCAGAATTTGGGTTCAAAAATTAAAAAGAAAAGAAAATAATTATTTCATGTAGCTTTTTCAGTTACTATTTCAGATGAGCTAGAAAAGGGTGACACTGGGCTCTAAATCAAAGCACCTAAGAAAGGGGATGGGGAGGCTGGAGAAGTGATTTCACTTTGCTCTTGATGTGAAATAAACACCGGCTCTTAATTGCTCTGACACTGCACTGGATACTGAAACGCAGGCTAACCCGTGCATTGGTAAGGCAAATCTTCAGGGAATTAGATGTGAGGAAGACCCAGACCCTGACAGGAAACCGTTCTCTACCCTGCACCTGATCCTGGGGCTGAGTCCTGTCCTTGTTGGTCCCAAGTCCCCCTGTAGCCCAGCCCCTCCTGCAGGGGAGGTTTGTATCTGAAGGTAGAGCTCACACTGCCTTCTCCACACATTGCTTCTCATACAGTAACATGTGGCCATGTCCTCAGCACTCATGGAGCTCATCTGCAGATAGTACTCATTCTTGGATGGGTCAGCAGTAACGGAGATGTAGCCTTGGAAACCTGGGTTGTAGCCTGTGCTCCCAGTTCAGTACCACATCCACTCCAGCACTTTCCCAGGATGCTGGCAGATCCAATTCCAATAGCTACTGCTTGTGACAGAGACCTCAGAGGTAGTGCAGGTAAGGGAGAGGATCTACAATGGCTTTACCAGTCCTAGGCCTGACTCCTGTGGTGTCAGCTTGGACAGGACACCTGAGGACAAGGAGATACATTGTGCCTCTGTCCCATCCCACAAGGAAGCCCCTGTGGACTCATGAACCCAAGACCCTCACACAAGGGAGCTGCCAGCGGGCAGAGGAGGAGCCCTAGTGACTTCATGGCCAACTAGAAAATAAAGACCCAACACACAGGCCCAGCCTGTGATGGGTATTTCTTCTGTGAACATCTAGGTTGATTTGCATGTGGGATTCCCAGGGGCGCAACAGGTTGAGCTGTTGATGTCACTGGGCTTTCAAAAATCCTGGTGCTGTGTGAGGGAGAACTGCTGAGTCTGGCTTGCCTTGCTTGACCTGGGCTCCAGGCCTTGCTGTGCCCTTCTCTAGAGATGTGAATCTGGGGTTGTTCCATCAGTCCAAACACAGAGATCTGCCCCCACCCCACAAGGCAGTGTGAGGGGTACACAAGGCAGAGTCTACACAGCATGGAGCCAGTGTCCAACTCAGTCTGGATCTCCAGGCACCTTTTCCCCAAACACAGGAGGTAATAATATTAGGAGCCACATCCCAGCATTGTTATAAGTAAATGACCTCATCCAAGGTGTGTCATCTCCTTAGAAGGACACCCACGATGCAATTATCAGTCATAACTGAGAAGAGTCCACATTGAAACTTAAGATGGGAGGTACATGCAGAGAGCAAGGTAAAGTGGCTCTCAGACTGTAGGATGCCAGGGATTGTGCCACCTTCAAGGGGAGGCAGGGGCATCTCCATCAGTAAGTGCACACAGCAAAGGCTGTGTGGAATGGAGAAGGTCCTAAGCAGTGTTACCCCATAAGGGATCTCATGCTGCCCTACTCTCATAGAGTGCTTGCTCTGCTTTCACAGAACAAGGGCCTCTCACCATTCCCTGGATCCTGGGTCCCATGGTTGCATGGATGGAGGAGCACTGTCCATGTGAGCAGGAAGACTGACCTCCAGTGCTGCTTACACCCTTCACCCTGCCCTCCCAAGAAGTCTCCACACCAGGTCCCTGTCTGTGAATTCAGCCTCCAGGACCTGAGATAACAGCACAATTAACTGGCTTCCCAGACTCAGAAACTGCCTGCAGTCCTGATGTACATGGTCTGACTCTGCAAGGGAAAGTGGTCTTGTGGGTACTTGAATGTCATGTGATAGGATGATGTTGAAGATGTGGCTCTCCATCTTGTACCTAAATCTCCCAATATCCTCATCTACTCCAGGAAATGTGTTAGTGTCCTCTTTCTATACTCCATGAGTATAATGGAAATGTTCTTTTACTTGTGTTGGGTGACATTGTTTTTGTGCTCAGGGACATGAAATTTTATGCAATTAGAAGTGAAGCCCAATTGGAAAGGAGGGTTACCAGAATTTCCACAAGGTGGAGAGTGAGATATCCTGTCTGATTCCTCTATAGAGAGTCCAGGGCAGTGGCACCCAGTCTTACAGTTGCCTGGCAGGAAATAATAAATGTATTTCTAGTAAAACTGACCAATATGATATTTATAAAAATAATATGACAGTGGTTAAATGTGGGTTTCTTCCAGATCTCACCACAAGTCAAGAAGCCTTGGCAAAATATAAAGATTCTCTAATCATTTTCTTCGTGACTTTCCCTAAATATGAAACACTGCTAATGTTACGAATTTTGAGGTAAGCTGTAAAATAAAATAAAATATGGATAAGGAAGCAAATACATGGATACGAAATAAGCTGGCAGTATGGGAACACATGGAACAAACAATTTTATAATAAATTTTTGTAATAAATTGAATTTTAGTAAGTTATTGAAAAAAGTAAAAGAAAAGCAAAGATCTAAATTCCAGAAATAGAACAGAGTGCTATAAAATAAAGGTGCAAATAGGAAAGACAGTGCACTTCGGTATTTTAAATAAAATTGGAAATTTGAGTAAAAGTTTTTGAATATTAAGTTGAGATAATTCCAGAGAATATGGAGCAAAATTTTTTTTTGAAAGGAAAGAAACAATTAGAATAATATTCCATCTTATGACTATTCCACATAATTTTTTTATCCTTTAATGTGTTGAAGGACATCTTGTTTGCTTCTAGATTTTGATGATTACAAACGAAGCCGCGATGAACATTCATAGGTATGTTTTTGTAGAAATTAATTTTCAAATAAACTGAGTAAATAAGAGCACGTTTGCTGGGTTATATGGTAATATTAGGTTTAATTTTTTAAGAATATGTCAAACTGTGTTCCAAAGTGGCTGCACAATTTTGGTTTCCCACCAGCACTGTTGGTTCTGTGTTCTGCACAGTCATCAGCAAATGGTATCACCAGTTTTCTGTTGGGAGGGGCAGAGGATGTAGATCTTGCCAGGACCTTATGGGTTCTGGAGCCACTGGTGGTGAGGACATGCACCCAAGGGAGGGAGGTCTGTCACGTTTGAAGCTTTCTGTTTTCCCTGCCCTGCTCCTGAAGGCCTGTAGGGGGCACTCTGACACTGGGGATGAACTCATTCTTACTTCTCTGCCTATCATGAAGTTTCCTGTTCCTGAGAATGAAGTTTGTCTTCCATCTGGTTAATGATCAAGTGCATAAGACAAAATTCCTCAGCCTCTCTGACACGCTAATGATGTCCTGACATGGGTCTTGCCTTGAGAAGCTTGAGGTTCGTTTTCCAATGAAGCTTCCCTTCTCAAATTGGAGAGAAGTTCGAGATCATGACTAACATATCCATTCTAGCTTTTGGGTAAACCATGTTTCATAAAACATATTTTCATGCCATGTGATATAAAATAAAAGTTTAATTTTTCACCTTCCTGTGACCAAACTTCAGTTCTGGCTAAGGATTCAGTTCCAGGGAGGGGCACTCAGGGCTGATCTGGTCATGTGAATTGAATGAACTGTTTTTGAGGTTTAAAGAGTGGAAATAATGGATACATCAGCAGCTACTTACTTTGCACATCTCAGAGCTGCAAATGGGGAAATAATGTTGGGGAATCCAAGTGACACCTATAAAAATGGACTCTTTTACCAAAAATCCAACAATAAAACAAACAAAAACAACAAAAATGTTGATTTGGAGCTCAATGATGTATGATCTGATGTTAGCTTGTGCATAGGGACTGGGCAGTGAGTTCTGTAAGAATATGCAGTGGGTGGGCAGGATGGAAAGAGGTTCACAGAGCAGCAGAAGAAGGACTGGTGGGTTGAGCCATTGGGGCAGGAGAAGAGGAGCAGGGAGGATGTGTGTCCTCAGTTGATGTGGATCTGCTGTATTCTGACAGTGACTCAGTCAGTTGTGTTATAAATAGGGAATCACTGAAGATTTGAAAATAAGAGAATTAAATGTATTTATTAAAATATTCTTTTAAAAGGTAAAGTGCATTTTACAAACTTACAATTAAATTTTATGATGAATACTGACACTACTATATATAAAGTTAAATTTCTTGATCACAGAAGACCTGTAAGGAGTTTGCTAAATATTGAAAAACTTATTTACTGTGCACCATCTACTTTTCCCATCACAATGAGGTCATGTTGAAATGCTCCCTAAGAAAATGTGGGTGTTTATAAAGATCAGGATGCTTTAATAATTATCAACCATTGTAGGCCAAATAGAGCGAGGAGCTTCATGTCCACAATAACTTCATCTCTAGATGGCACATGTTATTTACAGCAAACATCAGTGAGGATCAGCCAACTCTGCTGATGTGACTAGGGAGGAGGCACCAAGTCACTAAGCTCTTTGCTCCACTAAGGTCCATGGAGTCCCCATCTCTGTCCTGGGTGCCCAGGAGCACCTTCCATGAAATGTCATTTTGAGGCATCTAAGGTGCTCCTGAGGGCAGGATCAGCATGTCTGTCTTCTAGTTGCACCAGGCAGCAGCATCCACCTATGAGTGGGTGAAATGGACCCCATGGCTTTTGGAGTCCAGGGTCCACTCTCAGGGGCTTGCTGGGCTGTCAGGATGCTGACACATTGTCATACAGGAGCAGAGGGACTGGTCCATCTGTTCCACAAGCAATAGACCTTATACATCATATACTTCACTAGCAGGAATATTATCAAGCTTCTCTCATCTTAAGCAAAACATGTAGCAAAACTCAAATGCTTGTATGAGTCTCTTAAAATGTGCATACATGATTATTACCATTGAATTCTTACCCCTGGATATGGGCCTTACTGACTGCAGTGAAAGGCCTCATAGAGGTAGACATTACAGAGGAAAGGAGGTGCATGTGCACAGATGCTCTGTGTATAGAAGTACTTTATATCAAAATATGCACCAACAATTCAACTTCTTCCCTTTGTAATCAAAACAATTACTTTGTCTTTTTATTAGAGGCAGTGAAGGAGAATTCCCTAAACAGACTTTTTGAGGTCTCTGTAGCAGATGTGGAGCAGGGTGGTTGCAGCTGGTTGGGGAGCTCACTTGGCTGAGGGTGATTCTACAGAGAAAGGGGCAGCTCTGAGACTTCAGCATCCAACCCTCACAGCTGTGCTTGATGGGGGAACCAGCCAGGAAAATGCATCTGGCATGACTGTGAAGAGGAGCTTACCAGGGCCAAAGGTTGAGAGCTGGGCTATGATAAAACCTAAGTATATAGTTTCTAACATTTTATATAAATACACATATATATAGTTATACACTTATACACACACATAAACATTTATACACACACACACATATGCTTACACATATATTCCATGTATCCTAAAAGTTAGTCCCACTGGAAGGAGATGAGACACTTTTTTTTCTGTACAAGATAAGTAGGGGCAAAAGGGCAGGAAGGATGAGTGAGAGTCCCAACAAAAAACATTGGATCCTAGAGAAAACAAGATCAGATAGGGAGAGGAAAAAACATACACATTCAAAAACTAAAAACTACAAAATTCTCTTCCTTCCTGTACTCTGCCCTTATCCTTTTGATGGCCATTTTTCTGGTGTGTCCCAAGTGCCCCTGGTGTTCCCAAGCACCCCCTGCAGCCCAGCAGCTCCTGTGACCTGGAGGGGAGGTTTCAGTCTGGGCTAACCCTGACTTTCCCTCACTGTGCCTGTCACACAGTAACACATGGCCATGCCTTAGGAGTCATGGAGCTCAACTGCAGAGAGAACTGGCTGTTGGATGTGTCCCTAGTGATGGAGCTGCAGCTCTTGAGGGATGGGCTGTAGTATGTGCTCCTTTCATAATACATATGCCCAATCCACTGCAATCTCTTCCCTGGGGGCTGGCAGATCCAATACCAGTAGTAACTGCTGGTGGTGATGGAGAATCCAGTCACAGAGTAGGTGAGGGACAGGGTCTGTGAGGGCTTCACCAGTCCTGGTTCTGACTCCTGAAGCTGCACCTAGGACAGGACACCTGGGGACAAGGAGAGACACAGTGAGTCACAAACAGACACCACAGTCAACAAACCAATTTCTGAAATCCTGGGAAATCTTACATAAGGGAGCCACCAAGAGGCAGAGCAACAGGCAAAGTAGATTCATGGTTTTCTCCTTGAAGTTCATGTCTTCTTTGGACCCCTGTTCTGAGTGAGAAGTCAGACTGTTTTGCCCCAGTTTAAGTCTCCTCATTCCCTACCTGGGTCAAAGGGAAATTTGTATGTGGGCAGCCCTGAAGCTACAAGAGGCGAGCAGGGTAAGGAAAGGATGTGGGGTACATGAGGACATATCTTAATTCAGTTATCTCCCTATTTCTCTGACCCTGGTCAAGAGAAAAGTGATTTGGTTCATGTGTAAGAATGATTATGGATAATCAAGTAATGAGTGAGAATGTTCCAGCACTAGCATGGATTTCATCAGTTTGGAGTAGCAAGGACTTATATTAAGATATAGATATTGATTAGCTGCATTTAGAAGTATAAGGTTTACCTGAACAGCTGTACCCCTTTTCACATATCCAGCAAAAATCAAATTTTCCTAAACTAACAAGAGCAAGATAGTCAATAATTACAAAAAGTATAGCATGTAGAAGTCAAGATACTCTTTTTAGAATTGAGGAACTATGATTCATTGATTGTCAAAAAATTAACAAAAGGAAGATTTATTTCAATTCAAGGAGACTATTATGGAAATTCCCATTGTCTAAGTGTATATATTTAAAATAAAATTATGTTAATTTTTAAAATGTCCAACCTGCAGTTACCACTTAATTGTTAGATACATTCCAATTTTATCCTACTACCTTACATTAGATGTTATCAAATGACATTAGAAAGACATTTGTATATTTGAAAAACAACATTGATTATCTCACATTTTCTATGGGGCATGGATTCTGCACTGGCTTAAATTTATGGCTTTGGTTCAGGGTCCTTCATGAAGTTGCAGATGATATGTTGGCCCTAGCTTTAGTTGCCTTCAGGCTGGAACATGGATAGAGAACAATATATCTCAAAACTATGTTATAATAGTTATATATTTAAATTTGTATTTTCTCACCTCTCTTATCTTCTGCATGTATCCACCCATGCACACTCCTGATTCACCTTCTCATAAAATAATTCATGTGCTCCACAGAAGTATGTTTTCAGAAACCACTCATATGTTACTGATTTTTAAATTAAACCATACCAAGGATGCTTTCTTCCTCTGGCTCTTTGGGAAAATCATTTTCCTCATTCTGTACACCATGTAGGCCAAGAGATTCAGTCAGGGCAGCACTGTGTCCAGAGACTTGTCATTGCCCACGACCCACAGACTCCTGGCCTCCTGTGTGTCCTTTCTCAATGGCCCACAACCATGCAGTGCTTCTCTGCTTCTGGAAGAATTTTTAACATGTTTAAAGTGAAAATTTTGAGGTTAAGTGACAGAGTAAAGACACAAAGTCCTGGAGAGAAGAGGGTTGCTGGTAGAATTTGTGGCAGGAGAGGAAACACATTCATGATGGAGAGACAAGAAGTCCCTCTCCAGTCCCTGCACTGCCCCAAGATCTTGGCCTCTTTGTGCATTGGCCTGAGCATCCTCTGCATGGGATGGTGACTGTGGCCCCACTACCCTCCCCTCTCTGTGTCTCCTGCACAGTGATGGCTCAGCTGCAGGGAGAGCTTGTTCTGGTGTTGTCTCTGGAGACTGTGTGGTGCATCTCACTCTCATCACATTGGACGATGAAAACTCTCTTGACCTTTCCCCTGAACCATGGAAAACCAGTGCATTTACTGTATGCAGAAGTGAATCCTGAGACATCTCCCTTGCCCATAATCCCTTGCAACTTCCAATCTTCCCTAGTCTCCTCTAACTGCACCTCACACTAAATATTGCAGTTTCCAGAGAAGAAAGTCTGAGATGTCCAATCATACAGCAGCAGTTTCACTGTGTCTCCCAACTATGCTGATATTATCATGGAAAATGATCAGAAAAAATTCCAACCCAGACCGTCTCCATGGTTTTGCCAGTGAGTCCTTCCTAGGGCTGCAGGTGTCTGCAGGTGTTGATGCCATGGGAGTTTCCATCTACAGAAGGGGCTGTGTTTCACATTGACCTCCCCACAGATTAGGTGCAGAAGATCATTATGCTGACCTGAGGATTCTCCTTGGTCACACAGAGAAGGGTTCCTGAGCTCTGAACTGTGGTGATGGGAAGTTAACCAGGGTTCCTGCAGCTACTGAGGAAACGGCATCTGTGCTCATCCCCACATTTTATAGGACCAGCTGTCATCTCATTGTCCCTGCATTCTCTGATTATAAACATCATACTACACACCATGCACATCTGAACCAGAAGATGGAATATGAAAAACTTTCCTAATTAATTGTAGGAAAGGAAGGGTAGATGATTATGAAACATCAAGGGCAATTGGGCCACTCTGAGAGGGTTTAACATTTATGTATATGAGAAACAATAATAACAAGAAGAGGGCAAATAGATCAAATACAACAAAACTGAAGATATCAAATCACCATTTCAAGAACTTCCTGTGTTTTTATTGGAGTTGTCGGTAGAAACTCCCTTAAGCATATGAGAAAAAGAATGGCTGAAAACCAAATAAAATTGAAAATCTTAATGGAATCAAGAGAACATAGGTTTTCTGCAAATCAGTCAGATATGAACTGATTGTGATAAACTTTATGGAGGATTGTGGAGAGTGGATGGAGTAGGAAGTTCCAGGACTCAGTCCTTCCAACTAAACTATTAAACAGGCACGAGCTCACTGAAACAAGTATTTTGGAAGTCTGGATGCCAGAAAAGCCCTGCACAGCATCCATGGAAGGGCAAGAAGAAGAGGCTGGTAAATGAAGGTAATGGGCAGCATACTGCTTTCTCCACAGCTGTCTACCAGTGCCCATCTCCCACCCTCACATTAAGCACCTATGGTTTACAGCTCCTGGCTAGACTGCTGATGAGAGAAAGGGACAAAAAATTCTCTTCTCCAAGAACAGGTGCAGGTTCAGTCACCTATCATGGCTTTGATTAACAAAAGTGGATTGCTGGGGGAAGCCTCTAAGGGCAGGCTTTGTTTCAAGTCACCACAGACAGGGAAAGCATCCACTGTTTCATTCTTACTGGATGAAGGCATCAGCAGCCACTGTATCAGTACTCCCCTGACAGGAACTGCAGTAATCCTGCCTCCTTAGAATTTTAGAGGGCAGTTAGTAGAAGAGCTGCATTTGCCAGGCAAGCCAGCAATGCTCAGCACTGAGGAGTTGTCAGGGAATCTCTTGGTGCCCTTCCTAATCCCCTTCCAGGGCACTTTGGGGCAGATTTGTGTCCCTTCATGGGTACCTGGCCCTGTTTTGACTGGGAAAGACTGACTTGGGAATGTCCTCTCTGGTAGGCCCTTCCTCCCAGAATTTGCTTGATAAGCAAAAGCAGCTCGAGGCAACAAAAGAATGTAAGGAATGGACAGTCTAAGGCAAAGGATGGCTGGCTTGAAACACCTGAGAGAGGGATGTCTGTCTCCTGGGAATCAGAAGGGACAAAGTCCTTCTTGTGAACAGGGGGACAGGGATAACACTGCACACTGGATTCACACTGTATCAGCAGACATTTCTGACAGGAGGGCTGAAGCTAAAGAAAATATCTGTCTTATCACTGGCTGGTAACAAAATCAAGAAACACACAGCCCAGACAAAAAAAAAAAAACAAATAAGTAAACATTATTTTAGATGTATTTATCTGAGAGAAGTGACATGTGTTAGCTTTCCACTAAAGGGGATCAAAGCAGTGGTTTTTACTGCAGTTCTTTATACTGGTGCATGGTATGGTTTCACATACTTTAACATATGAAGTTGTGCTCATAAATATGCTCATCTTTTGAACAATCATGAATGGTTGTTATTTAAGTATTTAAAACTTAACTTGTTTTCACTTGTGTGTGGTGAATGAAATTTGTATTTTTTTTAAAAATCACCATCCTACCAGCAGATGTTATTACAACTTATATTTTTTCTGTACTTGATCTAATGTTTTATGTGTAGATGAGTAAATAAAATATATTTATATTCCATTAGAATCTGTTGCTGAAGAACATCTTTATTTTTTTCTGCTTTAATGAGAGAGATAGATATCTGTATACATATGATGACTATTTGACCCCACAGTATAATCAAATTCATGTTCTAACAAGCCTCTTAAGATAGCTGTTGTCTGAATGCTTGAATTTCACATATCTTGAATTTCACAGTTGTAATCTAAAGTCAAAACATGCTTTTGTGAATGTCCTGATTTTTATCAAAAGATTTAGCTATTTCCTTTCATAAAATTTATTTAAAAGTTTTCTAATAGCAAAAATAACACAAGAGCATATTGTGACTAGCAGAAGAAAACAGCAGTAAACTTTAAGGTAATACATTTGAAATGATTTAGCTTGAAGAGCAGAAATAAAAAAATACATAATTAGTTAAAATGATAACAGCCTAAGACACCTCTCTCCAACAAGGACACCAATATATGCATTATGGGTGACTCAAAAGGAGGATAAAGATAGAAAGAGTCAGAAGGAACAGTAAAAAAAATAATGAGAGAGCTTCCAGAAGATGCTGGATTAGGAGAGACAGGGCAAAAAACACGTCTCCATGAAAAATACTAGATAAAAGACAGAAAGTGATCCAGAACACTAGCTCCAGTGATGCACCAACTGGACAAGGTCTGCTAAATCCACAGAGACTGTGCATTTGTTTAAACTGTGAGTATGCATTATGAAAGGAGTGAGTGAGCCTACTGGAGAACCAGCAGCCATGCTGCAGTCTTGGGAAGACAAGGTTTGGTGCTTGAAGATGGATTAGTTTTAAAAACCCAGAAGCAGCTATGGGTCCAGCAGGGAAGGGCACACAGTGAATCATGGCAGAACTGCTTCCCCACAACCCATGGACATGCCTCAATATCTGGCATGGATGATGGCCTTTCATGCACTCACAGCCAATTGTCTCAGAGCTAGGAAGGTGGAGGTCAGCAAAAAGGGGAAGTAACCATGCCCCACACAGCCATCTTCCTGGCAGGCTGGGAATACTCCTGCCCAGTGCCACATTATCCAGAGCTGTGCTGCACAACCCATCATGGAGGGAAGTGTTTCCAGCAACACATGCACATGCCTCAATATCTGGCATGGACAATAGCCTTTCACACACCCACAGCTAATTGTCCTGGAGCTAGGAAGGTGGAAGCGTGTGAAAAGGAGGAAATTAACATGCTCCATACAGTCATCCTTTCAGTGGCCTGAAAATATCCCTACATGGCCCCATGGCCCAGAACTATCCTTGGGGGACTGTGCTCATTTGTGATGAAGCACAGTCTTCCCACAGCAGAGGCCCTAGTAGGGCACAGCTTGGAAGGGGGACCAACTTGGCAGTGCCAGGGACCATACACAAATACCAGGGACTTGTGGGTCAGTGGCAGAGATAAACTGTGGTGAGACTGAATTGAAGGTTTAGACTCCTGCAACAGCTTTAAATATCCAGGAACACCTGGGAGTTTTGATTATTAAAGCCACCCTCCCTGCCTAATCACTCAAACACATGCTCCACTTTCAGGAGGGGCAGTACAAACTACACATGGAAACTTGGTGCACCAGTTGGGCCCCCACAAGATTCAGACCCCCACTCACCACAAAGACAAAGTTGGAGAAAACTGGCTTGAAGGGCATAGGTGACTCATGGATGCCACCTGCTCATTAGTTTGAGAAAGTGTATTCCACCAAGCTGTAGATCTGACAAATTAGAGATAAATGTTCTAATAAGCCTGCATATCCTAAAAGAACCCTATCAAGTTAAACACATGCCAAGAGGCCAAAACCAAAAGAAAAATTTTAAAGCATTTGAAGAAACCAGATGATATGGATAACCCAAACCCAAACACCAAAATAAAAATATCAGAGGAGACACAGTACTTGGAGCAATTAATCAAAGAACTAAAGACAAACAACAGGAGCATGGCACAGGATATAAAGGGCATGAAGAAGACCCTAGAAGGGCAAAAAGAAGAAATTGCAAGAGTAAATAAAAAAAGATCTTATGAAAATAATAGTATCTGTTGGCAAAATTAAAAAGATTCTGGATACTAACAGTACTAGATTAGAGAAAGCTGAACAGTAAATTAGCAACCTCAAAGAGGACAGAATGTAATGTGAAAGAACAAATAAATGAATGGGGAAAAAATGAAATAAACCAAAGTGGACCTCAGGGATATGATAGACAATATAAAGTGTCCAAATATAAGAGTCATTGGTGTTTCAGAAGGGGAAGAGATGGGTAAAGGTCTAGGAAGAGTATTCAAAGAAATTGTTGAGGAAAACTCCCCAAACCTTCTGAACAACATAAATACACAAATCATAAATGCCCAGTGAACCCCAAAAAGAATAAATCCAAATAAAGCCACTCCAAGGCATATGCTGATCAAATTGTCAAATGCCAAAGAGAAGGAGCAAGTTCTGAAAGCAGAAAGAGAAAAGCAATTCACCACTTACAAAGGAAACAGCATAAGATTTAGTAATGACTACTCAGCAGCCACCATGGGGATGAGGAGGAAATGGCATAACATATTTAAAATTCTGAGAGAGAAAAATTGCCAACCAAGAACTCTTTATCCAGCAAAGCTCTCCTTCAAATTTGAGGGAGAGCTTAAGTTTTTCACAGACAAACAAATGCTGAGAGAATTTGCTAACAAGAGACCTGCCTACTTGAGATACTAAAGGGAGCCCTACTGACAGAGAAACAAAGAAAGGAAAGAGAGAGAGAGATGGAGAAAGATTCAGTACTAAAGAGATTCAGTATGGGTATGTTAAAGGACATTAAGAGAGAGAGAGGGGAAAAATATATTTAACAAACATAAACCAAAGGAGAGAATAGCTGATTCAATAAATGCCTTCACATTAATAACATTGAATATAAATGGAGTAACCCACCCCAATTAAAAGATAGAGATTGACAGAATGGGTCAAAATATGAACCATCAATATGTTGCATAAAATAGACTCATCTTAGACACAGGAACACAAAGAAATTGAAAGTGAAATGGTGGAAAAATATTTCTTGCAAGCTACAGCCAAAAGAAAGCAGGAGTAGCAATATTAATCTCAGATAAAATAGACTTTGAATGCAAGGATATTATGAGAGACAAAGAAAGCCACTGCATACCAATAAAAGGGACAATTCAACAACAAGAAATAACAATCATAAATGTTTATGCACCCAATCAAGGTGCCCCAAAATACATGAGACAAACATTGGCAAACCTGAAGGAAGGAATTGATGTTTCCACAATAATTGTGGGAGACTACAACATATCACTCTCCCCTATAGATAGATCAACCAGACAGAAGACCAATAAGGAAATTGAAAACTGAAACAATCTGATAAATGAATTTGAATTAACAGACATATATAGAACATTAGTTCCCAAATCACCAGGATACACATTATTCTCTAATGCTCATGGAACTTTCTCCAGAATAGTTCATATGCTGGGACATAAAACAAACTTCAATAAATTTAAAAAAAATGGAATTATTCAAAGCACATTCTCTGATCACAATGGAATACAATTAGAAGTCAATAACCATCAGAGACTTAGAAAATTCAAAAATACCTGGAGGCTACACAACACATTCCTAAACAATCAGTGGGTTAAGGAAGAAATAGCAAGAGAAATTGCTAAATTTATAGAGATGAATGAAAATGAGAACACAGCACATCAAAACCTATGGGATGCAGCAAAAGTGATACTGAGGGGGGAATTTATAGCTCTGAATGCACACATTAAAAAGGAAAAAAGAGCTAAACTCAAAGAACTAATGGAGCAACTGAAGAAGCTAGAAACTGAACAGCAAATAATCCTAAACCAAGTAGAAGAAAAGAGATAACAAGGATTAAAGCAGAAATAAATGACATAGAGAACAAAAAACCACAGAGAGAATAAATAACACCAAAATTGGTGCTTTGAGAAGATCAACAGGATTGACAAGCCCCTAGCTAGACTGACAAAATCAAAAAGAGAGAAGACCCAAATAAACAAAATAATGAATGACAGAGGTGACAGTACTGAGGATTCCAAAGAAATTAAAAAAAAAATATGAGGATACTATGAACAACTGTATGCCAACAAACTAGGCAATATAGAGGAAATGGGCAATTTCCTGGAAGCACATGAACAACCTTGACAGAGGAGAAATAGAAGACCTCTACTAACCAATCACAAGCAAAGAGATCTAATCAGTCATCAAAAATCTTCCCACAAATAAATGTCCAGGGCCAGATGGCTTCACAGGGGAATTCTACCAAACTTTCCAAAAAGAACTGACACCAATCTTACTTAAACTCTTTCAAAACATTAAAGAAAATGAGACACTACCTAACACATTTTATGAAGCTAACATCATCCTAATATCAAAATGAGGCAACGATGCTACAAGAAAGGAAAACTACAGGCCAGTCTCCCTAATGAATATAGATGCAAAAATACTCAACAAAATACTTGCAAGTAGAATACAAAGACACATTAAAAAAATCATACACCATGACAAAGTGGAGTTCATTCCAGGCATGCAAACATGGTTCAACATAAGAAAATCCATCAATATAGTACAACACATTAACAAATCAAAAGAGAAAAATCAAATGATCATCTCAATAGATTCTGAAAAAGCATTCAACAAAATCCAACATCCCTTCTTGATAGAAACACTTCAAAAGGCAGGAATTGAAGAAAACTTCCTCAATATGATAAAGAGCATATATGAAAAACCCACAGCCAGCATATTACTCGGCAGTGAGAGACTGAAAGCCTTCCCTCTAAGATCAGGAACAAGACAAGGATGCCCGCTGTCACCACTGTTATTCAACATTGTGCTGGAAGTGCTAGCCAGGGCAATCCGGCAAGACAAAGAAATAAAAGGCATCCAAATTGGAAAAGAAGAAGTAAAACTGTCATTATTTGCAGATGATATGATCTTATATCTGGAAAACCTTGAGAAATTAATTACAAAGTTACTAGAGCTAATAAACAAATTGAGCATATTAGTGGGATACAAGCTTAATGCACATAAGTGAGTAATGTTTCTATACAGTAGAAATGAGCAAAGTGAAGAGACACTCAAGAAAAAGATACCATTTTCAATAGCAACTAAAGAAATCAAGTACCTAGGGATAAACTTAACCAAAGATGTAAAAGACTATAGAAAGAAAACTACATAACTCTACTAAAACAAATAGAAAGGGACATTAAAAGATGGAATACTATTCCATGTTCATGGATAGGAAGACTAAATGTCATTAAGATGTCAATTCTACCCAAACTCATCTACAGATTCAATGTAATCCCTATCAAAATTCCAACAACCCTACTTTGCAGACTTGGGTAAAGCTAGTTATCAAATTTATTTGGAAAGGGAAGATGCCTCAAATTGCTAAAAACCCTTTATAAAAGAAAAATAAAATGGGGGATTTACAATCTCTGACTTTGAAGCTTATTATAAAGCCACAGTTGTCAAAACAGCATGGTTCTGGTACAAAGATAGACATATTGATCAATGGAATTGAATTGAGAACTCAGAGATCGACCCCAAGATCCATGGCTGACTGATCTTTGATAAGGCCCCCAGAGCCACTGAATTGGACATAACAGTCTTTTCAACAAATGGGCTGGGAGAGTTGGATATCCATATCCAAAAGAATGAAAGAGGACCAATACCTCACACCCTACATAAAAATTAACTCAAAATGGGTTAAAGACCTCAACATAAGAGACAGTACCATAAAACTCCTAGAATATAATGTAGGGAAACATCTTCAAGAACTTGTATTAGGTGTTCACTTCCTAGACTTTACACCTGAAGCACAAGCAACAAAAGGAAAAATAGATGAATGGGAACTCCAGAAACTTAGAAGTTTCTGTACCTTAAGGGAATTTGTCAAAAAGGTGAAGAGTCAGCCAACTCAATGGGAAAAAAAATTTGGAAACCATGTATTTGATGAAAGACTGAGATCTTGCATATATAAAGAAATCCATCAACTCAATGACAATAGTACAGACAACCCAATTATAAAACGGGCAAAAGATATGAAAAGAGAGTTCTCTGAAGAGGAAATACAAATGGCTAAAAAACACATGAAAAAAATGTTCAGCTTCACTAGCTATTAGAGAGATGCAAATTAAGACCACAATGTGATACCATCTCACACCAATTAGAATGGCTGCCATTAAACAAACAGATAACTACAAATGCTGAAGAGGATGTGGAGAAATTGTAACCCTTATTCATGGTTGGTGGGACTGTATAATGGTTCAGCCACTCTGGAAGACAGTCTGGCAGTTCCTTGGAAAACTAGATATACAGTTACCCTTTGATCCAGCAACCACACTTCTCACTATATACCAGGAAGATCTGAAAGCAGTGACATGAACAGACACCTGCACCCCAATGTTCATAGAAGCAATATTCACAATTGCCAAGAGATGGAAGCAACCCAAATGTCCTCTAACAGACGAGTGGATAAATAAAATGTGGTATATACAAACAATGGAATACTTCACAGCAGTAAGAAGGAACATTTTCATGAAACATATGACAACATGGATGAACCTTGAAGACATAATGCTGAGTGAAATAAGCCAGGCACCAAAAGTGAAATATTATATACTGCCACTAATGTGAACATTGAGAAATGTAAAATAAATGGTTTATAATGTAGAATGTAGGGGACCTAGTGATAGATATCAATTAGTGAAGGGGGAATGATAACCTAATAAACACAGATAAGTTATTGTGTGTAAATTTAACATTCTGGGAATGCTCCGGAATGACTATGGATTATTAATTTCTGGTGGGTATGGTAGGAACAAGCTCACAGAAATGTTATCTTAGGTTATCTCTTTTCTTATTCTTTTTCTGGGTTATAGTCTGTATATTTTCTTGGGGTAGAATAGGAACATGTTGGAAGTAATGTAGTTATTTTAGGTTAGTTGTCTTTGCCTTATTTCCTTGTTTTGGTTTGAAATGTTTTTATTGTATGTTTTTTAAGTTTTTTGATATAGCTAATAGTTAATAAAAAAACAATGAAAAAATATGCAGAGCCCACCTGCCCCCAAGGAGTTGGGGAAAATGTAGAGGTGTTGAGCTACCCCACCTGGATGGTTGCTGATGTGTTCATAAACATTCTGAAACCCTTATCATGTGACTTGCCCTTGGGAAGCCTGTTACTGCAAAGGAGAGGCTAGGCCTGCTTATAATTGTGCCTAAGAGTCTCCTCCTGAATGCTCTTTGTTACTCAAATGTGTTCCTCTCTCTCTAGCTAAGCCAACTTGGCAGGTGAAATTGCTGCCCTCCCCCACCTACATGAGATGTGACACCTAGGGGTGTAAATCTCCCTGCCAAGGTGGAATATGACTCCCAGGGAGGAATCTAGATCCAGCATCATGGGATGGAGAACATCTTGACTAAAAGGGGGATGTGAAATGAAATGAAATAAAATTTCAGTGGCTGAGAGATTCCAAAAGGAGCCAAGTGGTCACTCTGGTGGGCACTCTTATGCACAATATAGATAACTCTTTTTTAGCTTCTAATGATTTGGAGTAGCTAGTAGTAAATACCTGAAACTATCAAACTACAACCCAGTAGCCTTGAATCTTGAAGATTACAATGTAGCTTACAATGGGTGACAATGTGATTGTGAAAGCCGTATGGATCACACTCCCCTTTATCCAGTGTATGGATGGATTAGTAGAAAAATGGGTGCAAAAAAAGTGAAAAAAAAATAGGGCAGGGGGGACATTTGGGTGTTCTGTTTTTACTCTTATTGTTTAATTTTTACTTTCACTTTTTCTGGTACAAGGAAAATGTTCAAAAAATAGATTGGAGTGATGAATGTACAGCTGTATGACGGTAATGTGATCAATGGATTATATATTTTGGATGATTGTATGGTATGTGAATAAATCTTAAAAAAAAAAGAGAGAGAGAATAAAAAAATAATGAGAGGGAACTTTCCAAACTTAGCAAAAGACACAAATATGCACATTCAAGAAGCCACCAAAGAAGATAAACATGAAGAAACATACAACCCACCATATATTGATTACACTATTTAATGCAAAAGAAGAGGAGAGAATTCTGAAAGCTGCAAGAGGAAAGCAACATGTTATGTACAGGGGAATCCTTATTAGACTGTGTGCTGTTTTCTCCTCAGGAACCATGAGGAGCAAGAAGACAGTGGGTTGAAATACTTAATTTCCTGAAAGGAAATAACTGTTAGACAGAAATTGTGTCTCCAGCAAGACCCTCTTTCAAAAATTAAGGAGAGACTAAGATACTCTCAGGTAAACAAAAGCTGATTGAGTTCCTCACCACTAGACCTGCCCTATGAGCAATACTAAAGGGAGATCTTCAGACTCAAAGGAAAGGACACTACAAAGCAGTTCAAAACAGCATGAAGAAATAAGGAATTTTGTAAAATGTAAATGTGTGTATAATTATAAATGCTAGTATATCACAGCATATTATTGGGTATGTAACTTCCCACAGGTGCTAAAATGCAAAAGCATAAAAAGCCATGATAAATATGTTTTTGGACATACAGTGCACAAATATATAAGTGGTAACAAGTACTGAAAAATGGTAGAGGGACAGAAAGCTAAAGGAAATTTAAATATGCAAACTATTAAAGTTAAGTTGCTATCAAACCATATATGACTGTTAAATATTTATAATATTAAATATTCACCTCAGAATAACTACAAGGAAAATAGATGAAAATATATCTAGGTGGAAATGAGAAGTCATTCAATATAGTACAACACAAAACAGTGAAATAAATATAAATTTAGGCATTAATGGAAGTTAGGTACAAAATAGGAAGAAGATATGCAAAGGCTAAATAGAAAAATGGCAGAGGATGGCCTTGTATTATCAGTGGTTACTTTTAAATGTAAATGAACTAAACTGTCCAGTGAAATGACAGAGATTGGTAAAATGGATAAAAATGCCTGTTAACTCTTTGATGTCTGCTGGAGACTCACCTTACACTTAAATACATAAGTAGGTTGACAGTGAAAGTGTGGAAAAAGACAATGCAAGTGCTAACCAAAAGAGAGGTAGGGTTACTATACCAATATCAGACAAAATAGATATTAAGTAAAAAAAAAAAAAAACAATTATGAGGGTAGAGATGTCCAGTATATACTGATAAATGAGACATTTCAATAGGAAGATGTAACAACTATGAATGGACATGAATCTAACAGAGGGATCTCAAAATATATGCAGCATATACAGATTTGAAGGGAAAAATTGATGACTCTACATTAATAGTAGGAGACCTTAATACACCACTCAGAAATGGATAGAAATGTAGCTGGAAGATCAATAAGGAAACACAAGGCTTGAGTGATACAATAAAACAATTCATCAAAAACAGAACACACATACTTCTCAAGTGGATATGGATAATTCTCCAGGATAGACCATACATTATATCACAAAGCAAGTCGCAATAAATTCCAAAATATTGAAATCATACAATTTATACTCTCCATAAACTATGGAATGAAGCTAGAAATTAAAAGCAGAGGAGAAATGGGACATTCAAAATACATAGAATTAAAAATCATACTCTTAATCAACCATTAGATTAAAGAGGAAATCAGAAGCAAAATTAGGAAATTACATGAGGAAAATGAAAATGAAAATACAACATACAAAAACTTATGGGATACAGAAAAGACAGTGCTGAGATCTATTTTATATTTCTAAAAGTTTACATTAAAAACAAAGAAAAACTTTCAAACTGAGGAACAACCTCAAAACTGAAAGTAATAGAGAAATAAGAGCAAAATAAGTCCAAAGCAAGCAGAAGTAAGGAAATAAAGTTTATAATGGGTATAAATGAACTTGAAAAAAATAAAACCAACAAAACCAAAAGTAGGTTCTATGAAAAGATCAATAAAATAATACAGTTGACAAAACTTTAACTAGACTGACAAAGTAAAAAAGAGAGGCTATAAGTAGCTAAAATCAATAATTAAAAGGGGGCATTACTACAGAAATAAAAATATTATAAGTGTATGCTATGAACAATATACAACAATAAATTAGATAACATGGATCAAATGGTTAATTTTAGAAAAACACAAACTACTATATTGAATCAAAAATAAATAGGAAGAGCAGGGCAAGATTGTGGAGGGGTGAGGTGTGGAATTTAGTTACTCCTCTAGGGCAGCTGGTAAGTAGATAGGAACTGTGTGGAATAGCCATTTCAGGGAAGTCTGTTATCAGTCATGCATCACAAAACTGTATGGAATGGGTGGAATTGCTGAGATCACAGAAAAACCTGTAACTTTCCCTGGCCAGGTGGTAATGCCCCTCTTCCCAGGCACAGCAGACAGTATTGGATCTAGTTACCCAAGGGAAAAAGAAACAATCTGTGCTGGTAGCAAAGGGGGGTTCATCCAAGCCCCAACTGCAGAATTAATTGAGAAACTCAGACTGCTGAATAAAAGCTCCAAGCATAGATAAACTGACATCAGATATGAAAGAAACCAGGAGCAATCAATCTGGCAGAGATGGGGCAGGGCTAATAAAAACAAGAAACCACAGAGACTTTTTGAGTTGTAGGCATTCAGAATACTGGAAAATGGCTGGGCTCCAATGAAAAGCGATGCATAGGAATTCCCATCTGCACACGTGGGAAGCTGGGGTCCAGCTCTGAAAAGGGAGCTTTTTGTGTTTTTCCCCCTCATTCTTGCTCTCCTACTCTTTATATTTTTACATTTCAATAGTCCATCAGAGCTCCTGCCTCAGCCTGGTAACCAAGCAAGGGTGGGATTAAATTAGTCTCAGAGTGTTCAGGTGAAAGAGGTAATAGCCTAAAGGGCTTATCTTTAAATAGTCTACACTGGAACTGACAAAACTTGGAGGCTGGGGAAAGGCCTTGAAAAGGGATTTTTCTTTTCTTTTCTTTTTTTGTTTGTTTGCTTCTTTGTTTTCATTTTGGTTTTTGTTTTTGTTTTTGAAATAACTATTCTAAGTAGCTCATTACAGAAAGACTCAAATACTTGCAATTATCTGCTGGACCCAGGCAAGAGCTAAGATAGCTTTGAGAGACAAAGCAATGAGTCTCATGGGGTGGGGGACAATCCTCTGAAGGGCATAACTTCCCCAAGAAAAGGGGAGGGCAGGGCCCAGCTCAAGTTGCAGCCCTTCTTCAGAGAACTCAGTGCCCAGGGGCTGGAAAACAGAAACAAGCTTGAGTCAGTCACACTCCCAGCAGGGACAAATTCTGCAGAGAATTAAAGGCACCTGTGGCAACTCTTTACACTGATTGAGAGCTCTGGGCTGACAAGCACCACCTGCTGGACAAGATAGGAAAAATACAGAGCCTAGAGGCTTCACAGGATGGTCTGACAATCTGCAGGTTATTCTCAGGGAAACTACATACTGTCGTCCTGAGACCTGGGCCTGTCTGGACTGGGAAAATCTGATTGGGGTCAATCATATCTGGGGAGACCCTCTCACAAAAAGGTTACATAGAGGAAGAGAAAGAACCAAAAACACAGGAGGTGAAATATTCAGACCAATTAAACATAAACTATGGTAGATGTCTAGAATAAGTTGAACTGAATGCCAAAGGATAGAGAAAAAAGACAACCATTAAGAAAATCCTACATCAAAGAGTTAAAATGAGCTCCAGAATAACCTAATCAAGAAAATCAGATGCTAAGACAGCTAAAAATAATGAGCTATACTAGAAAACATGAAAATATGGACCTCTGAGCAGTTGCAGATTACAGAGACATTTTGGAGACAGCCATTGAAAATAGACTTTTACCGACACTTCAGAGACACTAGCCCAGAATTTACCCTTAGAAGCTAAACCTAGAGACATTTTGGAGAAAGCCATTTTGAAATGCAACCTGGAAGAAAGCAGATGCCAGTCTATTGCCTTCCCAGCTAACAGAGGTTTCCAAGATGCCAATGGCCTTTCTTTAGTGAAGGTAACCTATTGTTGATAACTTACCTTGGACACTTTTATGGCCTTAAGACTGTAACTTTGTAACAAATAAAATCCCTTTATAAAAGCCAATCCATTTCTGGTGTTTTGCAAAAGGCCAGCATTAGAAAACCAGAAACAGCAAGTATCAACAAATTTAAAAATACTGATACTATACAAAACACTTTCTCAGATCATAATGGAGTGAAGTTAGAAATCAATAACAGGTAGAAGGTCATACAATTCACAGATATATGGAGGATAAACAAAACACTCTTAAAAAACCAGTGGGCAGAAACTAAGATGGCGGCTAGCTGAGACAGGGTGAAAAAAATGCCTCCGTGAAAAACACTAGCTAAAAACCAGAAAGTGACCTAGAATACCAGTTACAGTGATGTGCCAGCTGGACGAGGGCTCCTAGCTCCAGAGGGGCCATATACTTGGTGAAACCAGGAGTCGGCATTCTGAAATGCATGAGTAAGCTGGCTGGAAGACCCGCAGCTGCCCAGCGGGCTGGGGAAGCCAGGGTTCAGTGTTTGGAGACCAGTTGGCTCTTTAAAAAAAAAAAGAAAAGGAGCAGCTCCAGCAGCAATTGTGGGAACCACACAATAAAACACAGCAAGAAGGGGCTGGGCCAGCCTCTTGGTGTCTGGCCAGGAAGATAACCCACAGCAGATACCCTGGGGTTCAGGGGAATGGAGGGGAGAGCTGGAAGCAGAAAGAAACCCCATGGCTCACAGCTGGCCCCCCAGAGGGCTGGTTATAAACTCCTGCCTGGGGCCGTGCCCACAGCCCAGAGCCCTGCTGGTTGTCCTGGAGCTGGGAAGGAGGAACTGTGTGAGGAGGAGGGGGCTGAGATGCCCCATTCAGCCATTTTGCTTTGGGCGGGGAGTGCGCCGCTGCATGGCCCGGCGACCCAGGGTTTCCCTTGTGGGACGGCGCACACTGGTGACATAGCACAGCATCCCCTTGGCTGAGCTCTTGGAGGAGCACGGCTGGGAGGAGGGATCCACTCAGAGAACCCAGGGACACTATGACAAGTCCGGTGGTTTATGGATCAGCGAGAGAGAGGGTCTGGTGCTGAATTGAAATGAAGGCTTAGACTCTTGTGGTGGCTTTGAATCTCCGGGATCCTGGGGGATTTGAACATTACAACTGCCCTTCCTCCCTGGCCACCCATACACATGCCCCACATTCACGGTGGACAGCCCCAGCAACACACCCAAACTGAGTTCCCAACTGAACCCACAAGAATCATTTCCCCACACTACATGGAAACAAGCTTGAGAACTGACTTGAGGGATATAGGTGACTCACAGATGCCATCTGCTGTTTAGTTGGAGAAAGTGTATATCACCAAACTGTGTTCCTGAAAAATTAGATCGATATCCCTTTTTCTTTACAACTTGAAAGAACCCTATCAAGCAAAACAAATGCCAGGGGGCCAAAAACAACAGAAAATCTTAACGCGTATAATAAAACCAGAAGATATGAAGAATTCAACTACAAACACACAAATCAAAATATTGGAAGATACACTATACCTCACAAAATTAATCAAAGAACTACAATCGAGGAATGAAAACATGGCAATGGATTTAAAGGACATCAAGAAGGCTATGGCCCAGGATATAAGTGACATAAAGAAGACCCTTGAAGAGCATAAAGAAGACATTGTAAGAGTAAATAAAAAAATAGAAGATCTTATGGAAATAAAAGAAACTTGACCAAATTAAAAAGAAACTGGATATTCAAAATACAAGACTAGAGGAAGCTGAACAACATCTCAGTGTCCTAGAAGCCCACAGAACAGAAAATGAAAGAACAAAAGAAAGAATGGAGAAAAAAATAAAAAAAATCAAAATTGATCTCAGGGATACAATAGATAAAATAAAACATCCAAACTTAAGACTCATTGGTGTACCAGAAGGGGAAGAGAAGGGTAAAGGTCTAGAAAGAGTATTCAAAGAAATTGTTGGGGAAACTTTCCCCAACATTCTACATAATATAAATACACAAAGCATAAATGACCAGCGAACTCCAAATAGAATAAATCTAAATAAACCCGCTCCAAGACATATTCTGATCAGACTGTCAAATACTGAAGAGAAGGAGCAAGTTCTGAAAGCAGCAGGAGAAAAGAAATTCACTACATACAAAGGAAACAACATAAGACTAAGTAGTGACTACTCAGTGGCCACCATGGAGGCGAGAAGGCAGTGGCATGACATATTTAAACTTCTGAGAGAGAAAAATTTCCAGCCAAGAATACTTTATCCAGCAAAACTCTCTTTCAAGTTTGAGGGAGAGCTTAAATTTTTCACAGACAAACAAATGCTGAGAGACTTTGCCAATGAAACACCTGCCCTACTTCGGATTCTGAGGGGAACCCTGCTGGCAGAGAGACAGGGAAAGGAGAAAGAGATATAGAGAATTTTAACAGACATATATAGCACCTTACATCCCAAATCACCAGGACACACTTTTCTCTAGTGATCACAGATCTTTCTCCAGAAGGGACCATAAGCTGGGACATAAAACAAGGCTCAAGAAATTAAAAAAAAAAAATTGAATATGCTCAAAGTACATTCTCCAACCACAATGGAATACAAATAGAAGTCAATAATTTTTGAACTGTAATTCCACTAGTTACTTCCTACATGATATAAAATACACAAACTCTAAGGACAAATCAGTGGTTCTGAACTCAATGTAAAATATGTAATTTTAGACAACTATATAAAGGTGGGGGAATGAAGGAGTATAGGAACATAGTTTATGTGTCCTATTGAAATGAAGGTGGTATCAAAGAAAAACAAGATTGATAGGGATTTAAGAGGTTAATTTTAAGCCCCACAGTAAACACAAAGAAATTATCAGAGAATATAACCATAGAGATGAAAAGTAGAGTTTGGCTTAAGAGAAATGGGGGAAGGGGCAATGGGGAGTTAAGAAATGAGCGGAGGGTTGCTGTTTGAGGTGAAGGGAAATTTCTAGTAATGGATGGTGGGAAAGAGCATTACAACACTCTAAACATGATTAATCCCACTAATGAAAAGCTAGGGAGGGGTTGGAATGGGAAGACTTAGGCTGTATATATGTTTCCAGAACTGAAAAAAAAAAGACAGTCTAACTAGATGACAATTGAATGCTAAGGATGAACTTGTATGGGACTGGAGGATAGAGGACAGGTGGCTCAAAGGGACACAGTTGAGACATAAGGAAAAGGAAATATAGAATGTAAGCTTTGTATCATTGTTGAATCTATTGTACTACTTAGCTGCGCTTAATGGGATTGCATAAAAGAATGTTTTTGTTCATGGGAAGTGTATACGTGAATTATAGTGTATGCTCAAGGATGTGTGCAGCTAACTCTCATATGTTCAGAAGACAGAGCAATAGATGATGGATGATAGATAGGGAGGGAGGGATGGAGGGAAAGAAATAGTGGTGTGACACCATGTTAAAGTTGGTGGATTGAGCTATTGGGGGAGGGGGGTCAGGGTATGATGGAATTCTGTGTATGGGGCAAGTATTGTTTTTGCAACTGTTCATAAAACTTTGAATTTATTTCAAAATAAAAAAAGCTTTGAAAAGATGAGATTTAAAAAAAAACAGTGGGCAAAGTAAGAAATTACAAGATAAATTAGTAAATACCTTGAGGCAAATAGCAGTGAAAAAACAAGACATCAAAACTTATGGGATGCAGCAAAGGTAGTGCTGAGAGGCAAATTTATTGCCCTAAATGCCAATATTGAAAGAGGAGAGAGAGCAAAAATCAAGAATTAACAATTCATCTAGAGGAACTAGAGAAAGAACAACAAACAAACCGCAAAGAAAGCAGACAGAAAGAAGTAACAAAGATTACAGCAGAAATAAATGGAATTGAGAAGAGGAAAACAATAGAATCAGCAAAACCAGAAGTTGAAACTTTGAGAATAACAAGAAAATTGATGGACTATTAGCTAGGCTAAGAAAGAGACAGAGAGAGAGAGAGAGAGAGAGAGAGAGAGAGAGAGAGAGAGAGAGAGAGAGAGAGAGAGAGAGAGAGGGCGCAAATGGAAATAAATACAATCAGAAATGGGAAAGGAGACATTACTACTGAACCCACAGAAATATAGGAGATAATGAGAAGATACTGTGAGGAACTATATGCTAATAAGCTAGGCAACTTGGATGAAATGGAGAATTTCCTAGAAAAGCATGAGCAACAAAAATTGAATCGTGAAGAAATAGATGACCTCAACAAACCAATCACAAGTAAGGAAATTGAGCCAGTCATTAAAAAGCTCCCCCAAAAGAAAAGCCCAGGACCAGATGTCTTCACATGTGAATTCCACCAAGACTTCAAGAATGAATTAGTACCAATCCTGCTCAAACTCTTCAAAAAAATTGAAGAGGAGGGAAAGCTACATAACCCATTCTTCGAAGACAATTTCGCAATAATACCATAGTCAGATAAAGATACTGCAAAAAAAGAAAATTATAGACTAATCTCATTAATGAATATAGAAGCAAATATACTCAACAAAATATTTGCAAACTGAATTCAGCAGCACATTGAAAGAATTATACACCATGACCAGGTGGGATTTATTCCAGTTATTCAAGGTTGATTCAACACAAGAAAATCAATTAATGCAATACACTACATCAATAAATCAAAGCAGAAGAACCACATGATTACCTTGATCGATGAGAAAAGGCAGTTAACAAAATTCAACATCCTTTCTTGATGAAAACACTTCAAAGGACAGGAATAGAAGGGAACTTTCTCAATATGATAAGGGCAGTATATGAAAAACCCACTGCTAACATTTTACTCAATGGGAGAGACTGAAAGCTTTTGCTCTAAGATCAGGAACAAGACAGGGATGCCACTGTCACCATTGTTATTCAACATTGTGCTGGAAGTTCTAGTTACAGTAATTAGGCAAGAGAAAGAAATAAAAGTCTCCAAATTGGAAAGGAAGAAGTAAAACTTTCACTGTTTGCAGATGACAGGATCTCATATGTAGAAAATCCAGAAAAATTTACAGCAAAGCTACTAGAACTAATCAATGAATACAGCAAGTGGCAAGCTGCAAGATCAACACACAAAAATCTGTAGTGTTCCTGTACACAAGTAATGTGCAACAGGAGGAGGAAATCAAGAAAATAATTCCATTTTCAATAGCAACCAAAAGAATCAAGTATTTAGTAATAAACTTAACCAAGAACACGAAAGATCTCTACAGAGAAAACTACAAGAAACTGCTGAAAGAAACTGATTTATAGATTCAATTCAATACCAATTAAAATCCCAACAATTTACTTTGCAGAAATAGGAAAACCAACAACCAAATTTATTTGGAAGGGCAAGGTGCTCCAAATAGCCAAAAACATCTTGAGAAAGAGGAACAAAGTGGAAGGTCTCGCACTACCTGACTTTGAAACATATTAAAATGCTACAGTGGTCAAATAGCATGGCAATAGCATAAGGATAGATATACCAATGGATGGAATCAAATTCAGTGTTCAGAAATAGACCCTCATAACTATGGACAATTGATCTCTGATAAAGCAGTCAAGCCAAAGCAGCTGATACAGAGCAGCCTCTTCAAGAAATGGCCTTTGGAGAATAGGTTATCCATATCCAAAAGAATGAAAGAGGACTCCTGTCACACACTTTATACAAAAATTAACTCAAAATATATCAAAGACCTAAACATTAGTGCTAAGACCATAAAACTTTTAGAAGAAAATACAGTGTAATATCTTAAAGCTCTGGTGATAAGAGATGGTTTCCTAGTCCTTACACCCAAAGAACAAGCAACCAAAGATGAAATAGATAAATGGGTTGTCCTCAAAATTAAAAACTTTTCTACATCAAAGGACTTTGTCAGAAAAGTAAAAAGACAGCCTACACAATGGGAGACAACATTTGGAAACCACATATCAGAAAAGGGTTTAATATCCCAAGTGTATAAAGGGATCCAACAACTCAACAACAGAAAGATAAAAAGAGAAACAAATTAAAAATGGCCAAAGAGATGGACAGACACTTCTCTGAAGAGGAAATACAAATGGCTTAAAAACACATGAAAAAATTCTCAACTTCACTGGCTATTGGGGAAATGCAAATCAAAACTACAATGAGATATTATCTCACACCTACCAAATGGCTATTATCCAAAAAACAGAAAATTATAAGTGCTGGAATGGATGTGGAGAAAGAGGCACACTTATTCACTTTTGGTGGGAATGTAGATCAGTTCAGCCACTCTGGAAGGCAGTGTGGCAATTCCTCAGGAAGCTAAGTATATATTTGCCATATGACCTAGCAATTCCATTACTAGGTATATACTCAGAGGAACTTAAACCTAATGCATGAACAGACATGTTTATTGAGGCGTTATTCAAGATTGCCAAGAGATGGAAACAGCACAAATGTCCATCAATTGACAAGTGGATAACCACACTATGGTATATGCAAAACTATATGATGATACTGTGGACAATTGATTGTACACTGTGGATGACTGTATGGTATGTAAATATATCACTATTAAATTGTAGTAAAATATGAATATGGATAAAAGTGCTGGAGAAAACATGGAGAAAGGGATGTACCTATTCACTGTTGGTGGGGAGGTGGGGAAGTTAGAATGGTGTAGCCTATCTGGAGGGTAGTGTGGAGGTTCCACCAGAAGCTAAGTTGTGTGGGTGTCATAACATCCTGCAACCTCATTATTGGGTATATTCTTGGAAGATATGAGAGCAGGAACATGAATGAACATTTGTTCAGTGGTATTTATGAGGCAGTATTCATGCTTTGCAATGGGTTGAAGTGGCCTAAGGGTGCATCAACTGTTGAACAGAATGGTGAACTGTGGTATATGCCTACAATGGAATACTGAGCAACTGCAAAGAGTGAAGCTCTGAGACACACAATGAGGTGAATGGATCCAGTAAACAGCATTTTGAGTGAAGTATGTCAGAAATGAGAAAAACATATATAATGCCTCTGTACTAACTACGATGTGTAAACTCCGAGAATTGAACCTTAGAATACAGCTTATCAGGGGATGTATATTGTAATGGTCCCTATATTGTAAGCTCTATCAGCAGTCCCACCTGTTTCTGAATTGTAATTGCTGTCTCCAAATTGTGAGATGCTGATCCCTTTGTGTATAATCCATTCAGGCTCTGGAACTTTGGGTATATGTGTGATAAATGAAACTCAGAGCTAGAGCTTGGCAGCTATGAATATCAGTATTAATGCATACAGCAACTGTTTAAAAGCTAAAAAAAAATGGTCCAGATTTCAATTAGAGATATGAATGAAGCAGATCTGGTTAGGGCTAAAGCAAACAAGGCCAATGGGTAAAGGACAATTTTGACTGTATTTTAAAACTTTAATTTCTGTGTGAGACAAAGAGAAGAGACTGTTATTTCATACTGGAAATATATCTTCTACAACACACTAAATAATTTAACTTGTACAGTCAGTTTATTCAAACACCATAACTACATGGAACTTTGAATAGGAAGTGAAACCTGGCAGGATTGTACAGGTCAGTGTGAAATAGTGATACATCCCACAGCAATGTGGACAGAGAGTAAAAATATATTTGAAGGGTCCTCCTGAGAAGCCGGGCATAATTGTTGAAATTTTGGACATCCCCACCTGGGTTATGGCTGATATTCTCACAAACATTGAGGACTTACAATTTGGTATGCCAGGCCCAGTATCTTGGAGCTCTTGCTTATGAGGCTTGTTACTGCAAAGGAGAGGCTAAGCCTACTTATAATTGTGCTTAAGGTTCTGCCCCGGAGAACCTCTTTTTTGCTCAGATGTGGCCCTCTCCATCTAGCTAAGCCAACTCAGCACATAAAGTCACTGCCCTATCCCTTACATGGGACCTGGCCCCTAGGGGTGTAAATCTCCCTGGAAATGCAGGATATGACTCCCAGGGATGAGCCTGGATCTGGCACCATGGGATTGAGAAAATATTCTTGACCAAAAGGGGAAAGCAAAATGAAACACAATAAAGTTTCAGTGGCTGAGAGATTTCAAATGGAGTCAAGAGTTCAATCTGGAGGACATTCTTATGCACTATATAGATATCCTTTTAAGGTTTTAGTGTATTTGAATAGCTAGAAGGAAATATATGAAACTGTCAAACTGTAACCCAGTAGCATTGATTCTTTAAGATGGTTGTATAACTATGTAGTTTATGTGGGTTGACAGTGTCATTGTGAAAACCATGTCTCTCACACCCCCTTTATCCAGTGTATGGATGGATGAGTAGAAAAATGGGGATAAAAACTAAATGAAAAATAGGGTGGTATGTGGGAATGGGATGATTTGGGTGATTTTTTTTACTTTTATTTTTTATTCTTATTTTTATTCTTCTTGATGTAAGGAAAATGTTCAAAAATTGATTGTGGTGATGAATGCACAAATATATGATGGTACTGTGAACAGTTGATTGCATACCATGGATGACTGTATGGTATGTCAATATATATATCTAAATATATATCAAAATAAAATGGAATTAAAAATAAAACAATAAATAGAAGGCCTCAACAACCCAATTACTAATAAAGAGTTTGAATCAAAACCTCCCAACAAAGAGGAACCAGAACGACATGGGAACTCTATGAAACACTACAAGAATAATTAACTACAATTTTGCTCAAACTCTTCCAAAATATTGAAAAGAAGGAAACATTCCCTAATTCATTCTATGGGGCAAACATCACCCTCATGCCAAAGCCAGGTAAATTTACTACAAGAAAGAAAACCAGCAAACTACAGGCCAATGTTCATCAGGAATATAGACGCAAAAATCCTCACCAAAATACTAGCAAACAGAATCCAAAATAATTATTAAAAGAATGATACACTAGGATCAAGTGGGTTTAATCCCTGTGTGCAAGGTTGGTTCAACATAAAACCATTTAATATAGTACACACATTAACAGAATGAAGGGAAAATAAAACATGATAATTTCAATTGATTTATCCAGCATTGCTTCTTGATAAAATCACTTAGAACACTAGGAATAGAAGGAAAGTTCTATTGCATGATAAATGACATATATGAAAAGCCCACAGCTGATACGCTACTTATGGGTGAAAAACTGAATGCTTTCATTGTAGGATTAGGAACAAGATAAGCATGGCCAATTGTCACCACTGTTGTTCACTTTGTAGTGGATGTTCTTGCCAGAGAAATTAGGAAAGTTAAAGAAATAAAAGACATCCAGCTTGGGAAGGAATAAATAAAACTTTCCCTATTTGCAGATAATATGATCCTATATTCATAAATACCTGAAAAATCCACAAGAAATATCCTAGAGCTAGTAAATGAGTTCAGCAAAGTGGTGTGGCACAGGATCAACACCCCCAAGTCAGTATTGTTTCTATACACTTCAATAAAGAATAAGAATAAGAAAATCAAGGAAAACATTCCGTTCATGGTAGCAACTGAAATAATCACATATCTAGAAGTAAATCCAACTAAGGATGTAAAGTGCTTATACACAGATAACTGCAAAACATTGCTAAATATCAATGAAGAACTAAATAAATGGAAGGATGCTTCATATTCATGAATTGGAAGACAAAATATCATTATGATCCCAATCCTACCTGAAGGAATTTATAGATTCAAATGGAATCCCAACTGTAATTGCAACAGTGTTCTTTGCAGAAATAGAAAAGCCAAACATCAACTTTTGTGGAAGGGCTAGGAACCATGAATAGCTAAAGCCATCTGGCAAAAGAAAAATGAAGTTGGAGGACTTACTTTCTCAAACTTAAATTTGTTAGAAAGCCACAGTAATGAAAACAGCATGGTTCTGGCACAAAGACAGATAGATACATTAATAGAATTAAATTGAGATCTCAGAAAGAAACCTTCACATTTATGACGAAGTGATTTATGAAAAGGAGACAAAGACCATTCAAATGGGTAAGAATAATCTCTTCAACAAATAGTGCAAAGAAAAGTGGCTCTCCATTTGCACAAAAAAGGAGGGCCCCCTACCTCACAGCATAAACAAAAACCAACTCAAAATATATCAAAGACATAAATATAAGAGTTAGAACTATCAAACTTCAGGACCCTGTTTTAGACAATGTATTAGTAGAATTTACACCAAAAGCATAAGCAACACAAACAAAGGTAGATATATGGGGCCTCATCAAAATCAAATCTTTTATGTTTTTAACGTGTTTTGTGCTTAAAAGTACATTCTAATGAAAGTAAAATGAAAACCTATAAAATAGGAAACATGTTTGGAAACCACATATCTGGTAATGGTTTAACATCCAGAATATATAAAGGTATCCTTAAACTTAATAACAGAAAGATTAAAACTCCAATTAAAAATGAGCAAAAAAAAATGGGCAAAAATGGTATGTGAATAGAAATCTGTTCAAAAAATATGTACAGATGTCTAGAAAGCACAAGAAAAGATGCTCAACATCATTAACTATCAGGAAAATGCAAATCAATACCACGGTGAGATACTGTTTTGCAGCCATTAGAGTGCTGCTATTTTAAAAAAGGAAAATAGCAAATATTGGAGAAGATGCAGAGAAATTCCTTGCTGGTGGCAATATAAAATGGTGCAGCTGCTGTTCAACACAGTTTGGCAGTTTCTCAGAAGTCTCATTATAGCAATACCATGTGACCTGGGCATTCCAACTATTCAGTATATACCCAGAAGAATTGAAAGCAGAGACTTGAACAGATATTTGCATAATGATGTTCATAGTTGCATTATTCACAATTGCCAAAGATGGAAGAGACACAATTGTTCTTCCACAGATGAATGACCAAAATGTGATACACACACACACAAACCCACACACATATATACATGCATACATGCATACAATGGAATATTATTTAGCCATAAAAAGGAATGATGTCCTGATACATGTGACATCATAGATGAACCTTGAAGACATGAGTGAAATAAGTCAAACACAAAAGGACAAATGTTGTTATGATCTCACTGATTTGACACATTTAGAATAAGCCAATTCATAGAATCAGTAGAATGTAGGCTACCAGCTGATGGAGTGGGGATATGGAGTGGGAAGTTAAGGCTTAAATTCCACAGGCTTCCTATTTGGAATGTTGGAAATGTTTTGGTAATGGATGGTGGTGGCGGCAGCACTTTATGAATGCAATTAACAGCACAAAAATACATATCTGAATGTGATTAAAAGGGAAAATGTTAGATTCAATATATGACAACAGAATAAAAATGAAAATAAAAACATGGAACTACACTATACAAACAGGGAACCACAATTTCAATTATGGACTTTAGTTAATAGTACAATTATAAAAATCTGCTATGATTAATTGAAATAAATATTCTACATGAGTGCAAGACATTGATAGTGGTTGGTATGTGGGAAACCTATATTTTATGCTTAAGTTTTCTGTAAATCCACAACTTCTTTAATAAAGACAAAGAAAGATAAGGACTAAAATCAGACTTATAATGAACATTTGCCTACAGAAACAATGATTGACTTCTCTAAAGACTGGCTTGAAATTAGTGGTAATTTATAATTCTGTATTCATGAAAGTAAGTCTTAAAATCATTTCATTCAGAAAAATAATTTTACTGGAAGACTTGATGGGTGGAGTTACCTCATGAAATTCCATTATCAGCAGAGCATACCATAGGATATAGTAAAGGATAATTTTAAAGTAGAAGGAAAATGATCTCAGATGGAAGTGGTACAATGAAGGAACATAACCGATAGTGAATAGAATGGAAGGTAGAATCAAGCAATTTGTTACATAATGTTTTATAAGTTGTGAATAATGAATCTAGGGTTAACATACAAATCATCAGTGGGATTCAGATTGGAAGAGTGCTAAATTCCAGTCAAATACAAAAAAATTACTAATACTAGGTGGGAAAAAGGCAAAGGCAAGCATCATTCAACATAAATTTGTTAAGTATTCTCATTTTACTTTCTCTGAAAAGACTAAATGTCCAGTGAAACATGTGTGTCCACAGGTTATCAGAGAGGGAAATTAATGTGATGCACAAGAATCTACTAGTTATAAAAGGCAGTATGGAGAAGGGAAAAGAACATCAGAAAGTAGGGCATTAGAACACAAAGAGTAAATACTATGACCCTTCAAAATATAACAATAATTACACTAAACTTAAAAATGCTGAATATATTTGTAAGACAAACATGAAATATTCAGAATATTTTGATTTTGAGGCATTCCCATTTATCTGTTTATTCTTCTGATGCTTCTGCTTTGGGTTTAAGATCTGAGAAGCAACCTCCTAATACTAGATCTGGAAGAGATGTTTCCCTACATTATCTTCCAGGAGTTTTATGGTACTGTCTCTTATATTGAGATCTTTGATCCACTTTGGGTTAATTTTTACTGAGTGTGAGGTAGCGGTCCCCTTTCATTCTTTTGGATATGGATATTCAGTTCTCCTAGCCCAACTTTTTAAGAGACTGTTCTGTCTCAGTTCAGTGGATTTGGGGGCCTTCTCAATAATCAACTGACTATGGATATGGGGCTCTATTTCTGAACTCTCAATTCAATTCCATTGATCAATACATCTTTGTGCCAGTACCATGCTGTTTTGACTACTGTGACTTTATAGTAGGTTTAAAGTCAGGAAGTGTAAGTCCTCCCACTTTGTTCTTCCTTTTAAAATGTTTTTAACATTTCAAAACCATTTTCCCTTCCAAAAAAATTTGGTAAATCGCTTTTCCAAGTCTACAAAGTAGGTTGTTGGAATTTTGGTTGAAATTGCATTGAATCTCTAGATCAGTTTCGCTAGAATTGACACCTTAATAACATTTAGCCTTCCTGTCCATGAACATGGAATAACATTCTACTTCTTTAGATCCCAGTTGATTTATTTTAGTAAAGTTATGTAATTTTCTGTGTATAAGTATTTTACATCCTTGATTAAGTTTATTCCAAAGTACTTTATTTTTTCAGTTTGTTATTATGAACAGAATTTTTTCAAGTGTCTTCTTCAGTTGGGTCATTTCTAGTGTATAGGAACATTAATAACTTTTGCACATTAATCTTGTATTCCACCACTTTGCTGAATTTGTTTATTAGCTCAAGTAGCTGTGTCATTGATTTCTCAGGATTTTCCAAATATATGATCATATCATCTGCAAATCATGACAGTTTTACTTCTTCTTTTTCAATTTGGCTGTTTTTTATTTGTTTTGCTGGATTTCTGTTGCAAGAACTTCTAGCAAAATGCTGAATAAAAGTGGTGACAGTGGGCTTCCTTGTATCATTACCAATTTTTTTCTTCAAGTGAAAATCAATTTATTTGCTGACCAAGAAAAACAAAAGTAATTTCAGAATTCTAAGAATGGAGAGACATCATACAACTGCCTACACTTTTCACTCCCTCCTTGAATTAGACATGGAACCTGCATGGAAATGAACAAGAAAATAGCCCCTCCATTCTCACAAGTAGAATTCCAAACACAGGGGAAATTGGCTAATAATTAGAGGAGCACAGTTTACTGAGGGTCTCACTGCATCTAGAGCAGAGGGAAAGAGAAGGTAGGGGAGGGAAAGGTAAACCTCCATCATGCTTCATAGAACCAAAATCTACACCTATAGCAAAAGGAAAAGTAAAAACAACTTAGAATACCAGACGAGGTTTTCTCTTTTGCTCCAGACACAGTAATAGAAGAAATGAAAGAGAAGTAGCTATTGGCACTGGAATGAATCAGTCTTAAAAAATCAAGTTGATAGTAGAAATAAAATTGAGACCTAAGGTTATGGCATGCACCTCAGCAGAAAAGAAATGTGGGATGTGGCCCTATAGTGAAGGTGGCCCGGGCATGTGAGATCTGGACTATTCAAAGAAATCCACCCCACAGCCAGAGTAATCTTTTTAACATAAAAAGAAGCATTATTACTCTCCTGCTTAAACCAATTCTAGCCACCTTGCAAGGGCAGATTGCACATGTCTGAGTTCAGTGACCTCACTTTAGTAGCTTGAAATCTGCCATGACAGGACTATTGATACCACAGAATTGGCAACACTACAATTCAGCAGGCACCTCCTTGCATTCCCAAGCTGATTGCTAAACATTTACCAGCACACCACTGCTAAAATCCTTCTTGAGTTTCAAACTTCAGTTGAAGACAATCCAATTATTTACTGTGGCCTTAAGGTTCCACTTGCTGAAGTCAGAGGCCAATTTCTCTGTCTTCTGCCACTTGGAGGCAGTTTGATAGCCTTGTGCTCCTCAGATACTCCCTTGGACAGCCTGCCTTTTTCTGAATGTTCCTTCCCCAGATCTCTACGTGAAAATCTCCTTTGTCTCCTTTAGGTGTCAGGTGGAATATCACCTCCCCAGAGAGGCTTTCTTTTTTACATCATCATATTTTATTTTCTTCACAGCACTTGTCACTCTTTGAAATCCTGTTTTGCTTGCATTTTGTCCACTCTGCCTCTAGAACATAAGCTATCTTACCACAGGAATCTTAATTTTCTCATTTCTGCAAGTCCCAGGGCAATGCCCAGTCTCAGGCTCTCAGGCAATAGTTTCTGAACTGAATGAAAGAGTAGTACAGAGCCCCAGACATCTCCAAGAAGTCACCATTCTTTCTTGGTAAGGATTGTTCCTGTATTTCTGTTTTAAAAGTAAATAATTTCAGGGAAGATCCTCCTTCCTGTGACTAAAAACTTCAAGGAAATACATTTATCAATACATTTCCTCCTGGGTAAGTGGGATAAGTGGAACCAGAACCTCCTGGGGAAATTTGAAGGGGCCAAGCAAAGTAAAGGGCACCAAACTAAAACTTTACACCTACCTGCTGCTAGGCGACATTTCTGGGTTCAGAGCCAAGAGCTACAGGCAGCTTCACCTTCTCCAGCTTGTGTGCTGTTTTCTGCCCTGGAAGTTCTCTTCATTTTGGTTCATCTGGATAAATCTGCAGAGCAAAGGGGATAGAGGAGGGTCTGCACTAATGAGCTGTCTTCAAGATGATCTTGAAAGAATGTTGAGAGGAGGAAGTAGAATGCTGAGAGATATATAGAAGCTAGTGAAGGGGGAATGATAACCTTATAGGTACAGTCATGATAATGAGGGCAAACTTAAAGATATGGGAATGGACAGTGGTGATGATTGTTCATTAATGGAATCATAAGTACCAGCATCTCATTGAAGGTGAACATGATCAAAAGCAGTTGCTTAAAGCACTACAAACATAAATAAGTGTTTGCATGATTTACACCCAAGGAATGACACTGGTACAAAGTGTTAACATCAGAGTGGTATGTGGAAAAACCACCCATTACATATTATTTACTATATTCAATAGAAATACCTTATCAGTACTATGCTGATACTGGTGATGAATAATTAGGGACTGAAAAGAACATTTCAGTGTTTTGTGTTGTGATAATTTTTTTTAAATTGGGAGTGTTGATGATTGTACAACTAAGAGAAGATAAAGTGAGATACTGATTGCTTATCTTGGACAGAATATATGTTAGGTGAAATTAGGAACCCTGTACTTAATAATTCAAGCCCTCCATCCTGAAGCTATCTCTTGTGAAACTTATGGCTGTAAAAGGGGGGCTAAGCCTTCCTATTAATTATGCCTTAGGGACACTTCCAGAGAACCTGTTTTGTTGCCCAGATGTGGCCTTTCTTTCTCTAAGCCTAACTCAGCATATAAATTCTTTAACCTCCTCACTTCATGGGACATGATTCCTAGGCAAGTGAACCTCCCTGGTGGTGTTAGACATGACTCACAGAAATGAGTCTGGCCCTAGCATTGGGGGATTGAAAATGCCTTCTTGACCCAAAGGGGGAAAAGAAAGGAAACAAACTAAGGTTATCATGACTAAGATATTTCAAATAGAGTTGCAAGGCTATGCTGGAGGTTACTATTATGCAACCTCCAACAAGATGTCCCAAATGGCCACAGTATGCCATGCCCTAACCAACAGTCATCCCCCAAAGACTTCATACCTATCTGAGAATCTATAAAAATTTCCCTCATTAAGTTTATTTTTCAGAAACTTAAATCCACCAGAGTGTTCATATGTATAAATATCAGTGCTACATTGAAGGCAAACATGCATGAAAGTGGTTGTTTAAAGGCATATAAACCACAGAGTAACACTACAAATATAAATGTGTTAGCATAATATGCCTCTAAGATATGACACTTGTACAAAGAGTGAAAAACAGAGTGATAAATGGAAAAATTACCCATTATATATTAGAGGCTATATTTAATAAGAATACCTTACCAACACTACACTAATAACATGGAGGAATAATTAGTGACTGATAAGAGCTATGGGATTTTTTATGATATTTGTTTAAAATTGAGAGTGATGATAGTTATACAACTAAGTGAAGATAATGTGAGATACTTATGATTTATCTTGGACCAAATATATGCTATGTGAAATTAGGAACCCCCTACTTAGTAAGTTAAGCTGTCAATCCTGAGTCTTGCTCTTGTTAAATTTAGGGCTCTAAATGGGAGGTTAAGCTTTCCTATGATTATGCCAAAGAGGCACCTCCACAGAACTTTTTTATTGCTCAGATGTGGCCTTTCTGTCCAAGCCCAACTTGGCAAATAAATACATTAGCCTCCCCCTTATGTGGGTCATTACTCCCAGGGGAGTGAATCTCCCTGATAATGTGGGACACAACTCCCAGGAATGAGCCTGGCCCTAGCATTAAGGAACTGAGAATGTGCTCTTGACCAAAATAGGGAAAAAAAAGTTAACAAAATAAGGTTAGGGTGGCTAAGAGATTTCAAATAGTGTTGAGAGGCTATCCTAGGGGTTGCTCTTATACAAACTCCAGATAGATATACCAAATGGCCACAGTTTGCCAAGCCCTAATCAACAGTAGTCCCCAAAAACCTGCATCCTTATGAATGAAGCAGGTCTGGTTAAAACCAGGGCAAGCCAGGCCAAAGGGTAAAGGTTGAAACTGATTGTGTTTTAAAACTTCAACTTCCATATGAGACCAAGGGAATAGATATCTATTTGGTACAGGATCTAAATTTTCTAAATGGTACAACTCTACAGTCAATTTGTTCAAACACCACAATTGCATGGAACTTTGAATAGGAAGTGAGATACGGTAGGTTAGTATAGGCTGGAGTGAAATAGTGACACATCCCAGAATAATTTGGGCAGATAATAAAAAGTATATTTACAGCCTCCCCCTCCCCAGCCCCGAGGATCTGGGGGAAGGTGCAGATGTATTGGACATCCTCACCTGGACTGGTGTTGATGTGGTCACAAACATTGGGACTGGCGGTTTGATGTGCTGAGCCCTCAAGCATGGGACTTGCCCTTATGAAGCTCATTACCACAAAGGAGAGTCTAAACTTGCATGTAATGGTGCCTAAGAGTCTCCCCCTGAGTACCTCTTTGTTGCTCAGATGTGGCCCTCTCTCTCTCTAACTGAGCCATCTCGACAGGTGAACTCACTGCCCTCCCCACTACGTGGGACCCGACTCCCAGGGGTGTAAATCTCTCTGGCAATGCAGAATATGACTCCCGGGAATGAATGTGGACCTGGTATCAGGGGACTGAGAGTATCTTCTTGACCAAAACGAGGATGCAAAATGAGACGAAATAGTTTCAGTGGCTGAGAGATTTCAAATGGAGTCGAGAGGCCAATCTGGTGGACATTCTTATGCACTATATAGATAACACCTCTTAGGTTTTAATGTATGGGAATAGCTAGAAGTAAATACCTGAAACTACCAAACTCCAACCCAGCAGTCTGGACTCCTGAAGACAATTATATAATAATGTAGATTACAAGGGGTGACAGTGTGATTGTGAAGACCTTGTGGATCACACCCCCTTTATCTAGTGTATGGATGAGTAGAAAAATGCGGATAAAAACTAAAGAACAAATGGGGTGGGTTGGGGGGATGATTTGGGTGTTCTTTTTTCACTTTTATTTTTTATTCTTGTTCTGGTTCTTTCTGATGTAAGGAAAATGTTCAGAGAGAGATTGTGGTGATGAACGCATAACTATGTTATCATACTGTGGACAGTGGATTGTATACCATGGATGATTGTATGGTGTGTGAATGTATTTCAATAAAACTGAATTTAATAAAGAAAATCATATTATGGAAAAAAAAACCTGCATCCTTGAGACTCTATAAAAGTTTTACTTATTAAATTTATCTTTCAGAAACTTAAATCCATCAGAATGTTCACATGCCAGACAAGTTCTAAAACCCGGAGACAACAGCCTCTTTAAGAATAACGATCAGATGCAGCCTCCTTCCCCATAGTTTTGACAGCCCTATTCAATATGAACAAGTTAGGGTGGTCACTGCCTAGACACCCCTGAAATCAAGAAAGTGATTAAATAAGAGGAAGGGGTAGCAACAGACAAGATACCACTTAACAAAGATTATGAATCTTAAATCTTTATATAAATTATATATTATTTTAGAAGCTAGGGTGTTAGAATAGGTAAAAGGAAATAAGTGAAATGGTGGAAATATAGCCCATAACATTTTTTGAAATTTGCTCTATAAATACTCATTAGTTTGTCCTTTGAAGGTTATCACCTTTCTGTGTATACCTTAAATTTCAAAATAAGGAAAGTACTGAAATTGTGAACTGTAACCCATAAAGTTCTTTGAAATTGCCTAAGTTACTACTTGTTAATTTGTACTTTGAAAGTTATCACATTTCTGTATGTATGTTATATTTCACAATAAGGGAATAACTGAAATTTTGGAACTATAACCCATAATATACTTTGAAATTTGCTCTCTAATTACTCATTAAATCTTACTTTGAAAATTATCATGGTTATATATGTTTAATTTCACAATAGAAAAATTTATTAAAAATAAATAAAAATGTTATTACAATATTGAATTAATTAATATACCATATCTTTCATAGAGTTTGTAAAATAATTTATCAGAATAAAACATTTATCTGTGTATGTAATTGTGATGTTTGTTGTTTCAATGAACTTGTAGATGTTGTTTTGTTGCCAGTAGCCTTAAATACTGCAAAGGGTCCAATAATATTCCACTGAAGTTAGTGTCAGATTCCAAGATATCATTCACAACTCTGATGTGCCAATGGGTGTTCTAATTATGTGCTAAAACATTGGTCATTTGAACTTTATTGTCAGAGCACCAGAGACATCCCATACTCCAAACACAATGGATACCCAAGGGCAACATGGAAAATAGAAGCCTACTGTGCTTTACTTATGAGAAGAAAGTGAATGGAGAGGAGAAAGCAAAGCACACTAGAAATGGCAGTTTGCAGAAGTATGAGGGTATTCTGTGGAATGAAGTGGCCTGAACCTGGCTAGAGGTGGTAAGAATGGAAAGAAGTAACTGATTAACCAGACTTGAAGGTAATAAAATAATGGGATTGCTGTTTCATTGCATGGAGAAGGAGGAAGATGAAATGATCATGGATGATACTTCTTTCCCTGTCATGGATGATGCTTCTTCCCGTTTTTTTTTTTTTTTTTTTTTTTTTTTTTTTTTTTTGTTGTTGTTGTTGTTGTTAGGAGTATTGTTTTAGCTAGCTATATTTTTTTTAAATTCAGTTTTATTGAGATATAGTCACATATCATGCAATCATCCATGGTGTACAATCAACTGCTAACATTACCAACATATAGTTGTGCATTCATTACCCCAATATATTTTTTGAATATTTTCCTTATAGCAGAAGTAAAAATAAGAATAAATAATAAAAGTAAAACAGAATCACCCCAACCCTATTTTTCATTTGGTTTTTGTCCTCATTTTTCTACTTATCCATCCATACACTGGACAAAGGGAGAATGATCCACAAGGCTTTCACAATCACACTGGTACCCTTTGTAAGCTACATTGCTATGCAATACTCTTCAAGAGTCAAGGCTACTGGGCTGCAGTTTGACAGTTACAGTTATTTACCTCTAGCCATTCCAAAGCATTAAAACCTAAAAAGGGTTCTCTATATAATGTGAAAGAATGCCCACCAGAGTTACCTCCTGACTCCATTTGGAATCTCCCAGCCACTGAAACTTTATTTTGTTTCATTTTGCATCCCCCTTTTGGTCAAGAAGATGTTCTTAATCCCATGATTTCAGGTCCAGATTCATCCCTGGGAGTCATATCCTGTGTTGCTAGGGAGGTTTACACCCCTGGGGGTCAGATCCCACATAGTGGGGAGGGCAGCAGGTTCACCTGCTGAGTTGGGTTAGCAGGAGAGAGAGGGCCACATCTGAGCAACAAAGAGGTACTCAGGGGGACACACTTAAGCAAAATTATAAGCAGGTTTAGCCTCTCCTTTGCAGTAATGAGATTCATAAGGGTAAGTCCTGATATAAAGTGCTCAGCACATCAAACCGCTAGTCCTCAATGTTCATGTGAACAGCAGCAACAATCCAGGTGAGGAAACCCAACACCTCCACGCTTTCCCCCAGCTCCTCAGGGAGGGGGTGCATCTATATTTTTATTCTCTGCACAATTTACTTTGGGATGTGTCACTATTTCACACTAACCTATACAAACCTACTATATCTCATTTCCTATTCAAAGTTACATGTAATTATGGCATTTGAACAAACTGTATGAGATAAATTGTTTAGGAAATATAGATCCTGCACCAAATAAAATCTCTTCCCTTGATCTCACATGGAAGTTGAAATTTTAAACCACAGTCAGTATCATCCTTTACCCTTTGGCCCATTTTGCCATGGTCCTAACCAGATCTGCTTCATTCATATTTCTAATTGAAGTCTGGGCTCTTTCAGCTTTCTAAACATTTGCTATATGTGCTAACACTGACATTCATGTCTGCTGAGTTCTGGCTCTGAGTTTTATGTGTCACACAGATACCCAAAGTTCTGTGGATCAAACAGGTTGTACACAAAGGGATCAGCATCTCAGAATCTGAAGATAGCCATTAAGATTCAGGAAGAGATGTGATTTCTGTAAGAGCTTACAGTCTAGGGACCATTACAGTGATCATTTCCCTGATGAGCTGTGCTCTAAGATTCAATTGTGAGTTTACACATTGTAGTTAGTCCATATTGATGAGGCATTATAGTGTTTGCCTTTGCTTCTGACATAGTTCACTCAAAATTTTGTCTACAGGATCCATTCACCTCATTGTATGTCTCATAGCTTCACTCCTTCTTGCAGTTAGTCAACATTCCATTGTATACACACACAAGAGTTCATCATTCTGTTCCTCAGTCAATGTACCCTTAGGACACCTCCAACCATTGCAAATCATGCATACTGTCTCACAAACACCAGTGTGAAAATGGTATTCATGTCCCTGCTCTCAGATCCCCCAAGTACATGCTTCCTAATAAGGTTGCAAGACTTTAGGGCACCCACCTACTTAGCTTCTTGTGGAAATACCACACTGTCCTCCAGAAAGACTACACCATTCTGCCTCCTAACCAAAGGTAAATATGTACATCCCTTTCTCCCTACAATTTTACAGAGCTATAATCCCATATATTTATCCACAGTATATTTATCCCATATATTTATCCATGGTATACAATCAGTTGTTCATGATATCATCATATATTTGTGCATTTATTATGACTGTCAGCACTTGAACATATTACTTACTATGAAAAAAGTTTTTTCTAACAAAGAGAAGATAATGAAAAGAAAAATAAAATATCATGCAATACAATGTAATAGTAGGGTTAGACAACAACATCCCTAACAAGAATCCCGTATCCCTCCCTTACGTTCCCTTCTTGTAGACATTTATTTTGGTATATTGCCTTTGTTACTTTTAATGGAAGCATATTACAATGTTACTGTTGACCATATAGTCCAGTTTGCTTTGATTGTATTTTTCCCCAATACCATCCTCTTTCCAATGCTCTGCATGGTTGACATTTATTTGTTCTCCCACATGCAAGGCCATTTTTATATTTGTACATTTAATCACAATCACTGAGCACTTCAGGTTTTGGTAAGTTTAACAATTCCAGTTTTTATCTTCTTTCTTTACCTCAGGTGTCATAATACCCCTAGCCCAATTCTTTCAGCTTTACTCATGGGCATCTATGCTCAGTGTACTTACAATATTGTGCTACCATCACACAGTATTATGTGATCTATTTCTGAATCTATAAGTCAGTTCTGCTGATTATTCTGTAGTCCTTCAAAATCAAATGCCGAAGATGGCGGCATAGAGAGGAGTGGAAGCTAAGCAGTTCCCCTGGAACAACTACAAAAAACCAGAAACAACTAGTAAATAATCCAGAATAACTGCGGGGGGACAAACGAGACCATCCACTCATCATACACCAACCTGAATTGGGAGGAATGCCCGAGAACACAGCATAAAATCTGTAAGTAAAACCTGCAGATCCAAGTCAGGAGACCCCCTCCCCCATAGCCTGAGCTGCAGAGCCGCGTGGTGCCAGAGAGAAGCTCTCTCCCAGCAAGCGAATACAGCTCAGCTGAGCTCCAACTGGGGTTTTAAGTAGCGAGTGTGAACTGCTCACTACAGGTACGCATCCCCAAAAAACAGACAGAGGCTTTGGGTGACGACTGACCTGGGAGAGCCGGAGGGTCGCCTTGACTGGGTCTGAAGGGGACTATCTGTTTCTTTTTCGGCTCAGTGGAGAAAGCCCCAGTCATTTTAAGTTTCCAGGGCTGTGACTCGGGGAAGGGCGGAGACAGCACAAGCAGAGAGCGAGACCATTGAAATGCTAATGACCTCCACCTGGGGGCTCTGTCTTCTCTAGGAGGAAAGGGGTGGGGCCCTTTCCATTCAGAACCAGACCCCAGAGCCTGGGGGAACACGGCCACACCTCCTCACACCAGTCAAGAATTATAGGCTAACAGGCATCACCTGCTGGGCAGAAAAGCACAGTGACTGGAGGCATCAAAGGGTGGAGCAATTTTTTAAGACACACCCACAGGGAAACCAGATACTGAATATTTCTTCCCTCTGTTCTGGTCTGGGAAAACCTGATTTGGATAAACAAGGAAACCATGCCTAGACAACAGAAAATTACAACCTACACTAAGAAAAACAAAGTTATGGCCCAGTCAAAGGAACAAACGGACACTTCAACTGAGATACAGGAATTTAAACAACTAATGCTAAATCAATTCAAAAAGTTTAGAGAAGATATTGCAAAAGAGATAGAGGCTGTAAAGGAAGCACTGGACATGTATACGGCAGAAATCAAAAGTTCAAAAAATCTACTGGTAGAATCTATGGAAATGAAAGGCACAACACAAGAGATGAAAGACACAATGGAAACATACAACAGCAGATCTCAAGAGGCAGAAGAAAACACTCAGGAACTGGAGAACAAAACACCTGAAAGCCTACATGCAAAGGAGCAGATGGAGAAAAGAATGAAAAAATATGAGCAACGTCTCCGGGAACTCAAAGATGAAACAAAGTACAATAATGTACGTATCATTGGTGTCCCAGAAGGAGACGAGAGGGGAAAGGGGGCAGAAGCAATAATAGAGGAAATAATTAATGAAAATTTCCCATCTCTTAAGAAAGACATAAAATTACAGATCCAAGAAGCGCAGCGTACTCCAAACAGAAGAGATATGAATAGGCCTACGCCAAGACACTTAATAATCAGATTATCAAATGTCAAAGACAAAGAGAGAATCCTGAAAGCAGCAAGAGAAAAGCAATCCATTACATACAAAGGAAGCTTAATAAGACTATGTGCAGATCTCTCAGTAGAAACCATGGAGGCAAGAAGGAAGTGGTGTGATATGTTTAAGATACTGAAAGAGAAAAACCACCAACCAAGAATCCTGTATCCAGCAAAGCTGTCCTTCAAATATGAGGGAGAGCTCAAAATATTTTCTGACAAACAGACAATGAGAGACTTTGTGAACAAGATACCTGCCCTACAGGAAATACTAAAGGGAGCACTACAGGGTGATAGAAGACAGGAGTGTGTGGTTTGGAACACAATTTTGGGACATGGTAGCACAACAATGTAAGTACACTGAACAAAGGTAACTATGAATACGGTTGAGAGAGGAAGATGGGGAGCACGTGAGACACCACAAGAAAGGAGGAAAGATAATGACTGGGACTGTGTAACTTGGTGAAATCTAGAGTATTCAACAATTGTGATAAAATGTATAAATATGTTCTTTTACAAGGGAGAACAAGCAAATGTCAACCTTGCAAGGTGTTAAAAATGGGGAGGCATTGGGGGAGGGATGCAATCAGCATAAACTAGATACTGTAACTAATAGAATCACTGTATTATGCTTCCTTTAATGTAACAAAGGCGATATACTAAGGTAAATGCAGATAAGAAGGGGGGATAGGAGAGGCATGTTAGACACTTGACATTGGTGGTATTGTCTGATTCTTTATGGTGGGCAATGTCCATGATCAACTGTACAAATACTAGAAATCACTTCATGAGCCAGAGCAGATGTGTGACAGTGCAATCGGGGGTTGATGATAGAGGGGCATATAGGAAGGAACTATGTACCTATTATAAACTATATACTACAGTTAGTGGTATTTCAACATTTTTTCATGGGCAGTGGCGAGCGTACTATATCAATGCTAGGAGTTAACGGTTGAGGGGGGTTGGTTGGGGATGGGGGAGGATTGGAGTTTCCTTTTCTTTTTTTTTCTTTTTTCATCTTTCACTTTGTTTCTTGTCTGGAGTAATGAAAAGTTTCTAATAATTGAACAAAAATTAAGTGTGGTGGATGCACAGCTGTATGAGGGTACCCAGGGGAGGGTGATTGTGCACTTTGGATCTTTGGATAGTTGTATGGTATCTGAACAATCTCAATAAAAATGAAAAAAAAAAAAAAAAAAAAAAAAAATCAAATGCCCAATCTCTACTCTCTATCTCCTGGCAGCCTGTGTTATCAGCTTTTAATTCTCAAAGTTTGCTCATTAATACTAGTTCATATTAGTGGGACCATACAGTATTTGTCCTTTTATTTCTGGCTAACTTCACTCAACATAATGTCCTCAAGGTTCATCCATGTTATTGTATGTTCTTTGTTCTCTCTTACAGCTGCATAGTATTCCATCATGTGTATATACCACAGTTTGTTTACACACTTGTCCATTAATGGACACTTTGGCTGTTTCTGTCTCTTGATTATTGTGAATAATGCCACAATAAGCATGATTTTACAATGTCTGTTCATGTCTTGAATTTCAGTTCCTCTGAGTATATACCTAGTATTGGAATAGCTGGGTCATTTGGAAAATCTATACTTGGCTTCCTGAGGAACTATCACACTGTCTTCCAGAGTGGTCACACCATTCTACATTCCAAAAAAAAAAAAAAACAAAAACAGTGAATACGTGTGCCTCTTTCTCCACATCCTCTCCAGCACTTGTAATTTTCTGTGTTTTTTTTTGGATAATGGCCTTTCTGGTAGGTGTGAGATGCTATATCATTGTAGTTTTGATTTACATTTCCATAATCACCAGTGAAGTTGAGCATTTTTCATGTTTTGAGCCATTTGTATTTCTTTTCAGAAAAGTGACCATGTCTTTTGCCCATTTCTTAATTGGGTTGTCTTTCTGTTGTTGAGTTGTAGGATCACTTTAAAATACGGGATATGAAGCCCTTATCTGATATGTGGTTTTCAAATATTGTTTCCCATTGTGTAGGCTGCCTTTTTATTTTTCTGACAAAATCCTTTGATGTAAAACAATGTTTAATTTTGAGGGGATCTCATTTGTCTATTTGTTCTTTGGTTGCTTGTGCTTTGTGTGTAAGTTCTAGGAAACCACATCCTGTCAGCAAATCTTTAAGATATTGCCCAACATTTCATCTAAGAGTCTTGTTGTCTTAGCACTAATATTTACGTCTTTGATCCATTTTGAGTTAATTTTTGTATAAAGTGTGAGATAGGAGTCCTCTTTCATTCTTTTGGAAATGGATATCCGGTTCTCAAACACCATTTATTGAAGTGGCTGCTCTGTCCCAGTTACTTTGACTTGACTGCTTTATCAAAGATCAATTGTCCATAGTTTTGAGGGTCTATTTTTGAAAACTCAGTTCAATTCCATTGGTCAGTATGTCTGTCCTTATGTCAGTACCATGCTGTTTTGATCATTGTGGCTTTGAAATATGCTTCAAAGTCAGACAGTGTTAGACTTTCCACTTCATTCCTCTTTCTCAAGATGTTTTTGGCTATTCATGGCAACTTCCTCTTCCAAAAAAAATTCAATTATTGTTTTTTTTATTTCTGCATATAAATTGTTGGGATTTTAATTTGTATTGCATTGAATCTATAAATCAGTTTAGGTAGAATTGACATCTTATTTAGTCTTCCAATGCATGAACATGGTATGTTCTTCCATTTTTTTTAGGTCCTGTTTGATTTCTTTTAGCAATTTCTTGTAGCTTTCTTTTCATAGGCCTTTTGTGGCTTTCATTAAGTTTATTCCTAAATACTTGATTCTTTTGGTTACTATTGTAAATGGAATTCTTTTCTTGATTTCTTCCTCTTGTTGCACATTACTTGTGTATAAGGACAGTACAGATTTTTGCCTGTTGATCTGTCACATTGCCATATTCATTGATTAGTTCTAATAGCTTTGCTGTATATTTTTTCAGGATTTTCTACATATAGAATCATGTCATCTGCAAAGAGTGAAATTTTACCTCCTTCTCTCCAGTTTGGTTGCCTTTTATTTCTTTTTCTTGCCTAATTTATGTAACTGGAACTTCCAACAAAATGTTGAATAACAGTGGTGACAATGGTTATCCCTGTCTTGTTCCTGATCTTAGAGGCAAAATTTTCAGTCTTTCCCAATTGAGTATGTTAACTGTAGGTTTTCCGTATGTTGTCTTTATCATATTGAGAAAGTTCCCTTTTATTCCTATCCTTTGAAGTGTTTTCAAGAAAGGATTTTAATGTTCTTCAACTTCCCCTGGTTTTAGCAAAAGAATGCATGTTAAAAAAACTATCCAAGACTAAGAACACAAGGAGCAAAACAAAAGCAGTTTACACAAGCATTTAAAATTCCTTCAGATCCATGCAAGTCATGATAAAGGACAAAAATAAAGCACAACACCACAGTATATACTAAACATTTCTTTGGAGAGAAGTGATTTACAGTGGTATGACTAAAACCAGAGGAAAAAATGTTTATGTGCCACTCGAGTTTGAATTTTGTGTAAATTATTTCCCCAAATTAAACTTACAGTGAAAGATTATTATTGTTACCATTGCAAAAATACAAAGTATTAAAAATTAATTTATTCCCCTTTATTTCTTAAGTGTTGCAAGATGAGATAAACCAGGGTGTAACAAGAAAGAAACAATGAGTTCTGGCTGAAATAAACTCATGAATGCCTAAATAAATGTCAAGATATCCCATGAATATGGATTGGAAGGCAATATCGTTACAATGCCAGTAATGCAAAAAGTAAACTTCTGATTCAACAAAATCCCTATAAAAATACCAGAAGCTTTTACAGAAATGGGAAATCCAATCCTCAAATTCATATGGAATTACAATGGATCTCAGATAGTCAAGCAATATTGTGAAAGAAGGACAAAGCTGGAGGACTCTTATACTTAATTCAAAACTTCCTTGAGGAAGATTACAAGGGTTTCACATTCATGTGGATGATGCCCATGACCCTCAGAAATTATTTTCCAGTGTGAGGAGAAGCCTGAATTAAAGGAATGACTTCTGTGGTTTCATTTGGTTGCTAAGTGTAGGTTTGCATATAGGAGTTACTTTTCTACATAAAGGTGAATGGTGGCAAGAGGAACTATTTATATGTTTTTGGGATCCCCATGGCGGGGGGGGAAGATGCTGACTGTGCTTTTTCAGAACAAAGTGCTTTCTTTAGATGACCTACCTATTAAGCCTTGGGTCCTCTTCTTCAGGGTTAGAAATGTGCTAAAGGAGCTTGCCACTGAGCCATTTGGGGCCAAGGGTCAAGTATGATTTTGAGAATAGGATCAATGTTCCTTTTCTTCTAGGAATTTATTTATTTATCAAACACCCACCACAAATTCAGGGAACTCTAAATCCCACATACCCATTCTCATCCATTTCATGTTTATTGGATATTCCAAATATTTCAGCCAGCTGTTAAATGCAGCAATAACATGTAATGAATACTGGATCCAGTCAATGTTTGCCATGAGTTGTAATGAGTTTGTATGAATCACTAACTTGAGTGAATATTTCTTCATCTGAATAGACTGCATTACCACATATATTCAAGGGCTGTTGTGGAGATGAATTTTGTAAGTCAATGTATGTAACTTGATTTTTGGCACATAGCAGTCATTCTGCTTAGATGGTAATCATTCATTCTATTGGTAAAATGGTCTGAAGGTCCATAAACCTGTTTCTTTCCTGTGAACACTGGAAGAACATCCTGGACCTCAGTACTCTCTCCTTGAAGAAAAAGTTTCAGATATGTGAACCCTCCTCAGATGCCCACTTCTTTCTTCCTCAGTCACTAATTTTTATTTTGCATTGAGTGAAAGTCATTTCTATTGCATTGAGGGAAATAAAATGTTTTTTCCTTGCCAATAAACCTGCTCACTAAATGCTTCATGGAAGGGAAAGCTCATGCTGTCCAGAGGGAATCTCTTAACCCAGAAACTGCTTCTTTTAATACAATTCACATGAGAGCTGCCCTCTTCAGGCCCTGGGTCCCTGAATCCTGGATTGTGGCTGAGAACCTATAAGTAATTCAAGCACAGTACAGCTCCATCCTTTCTGTGACGTGTGCCACAGAGGATATGATCTCGTCTCTATGTGCTTCATTCTGAACATACTTAAATTGGAGATTGCATTAGATTATTTGTTTATATGTGAGCTATATAATTGAGAGCCAGAGCTTTTAATGTAATCACCATTGTTAATGTTATTATACCCACTCAAGAGCAAGAAGGAAACTGTGTGAAAATTTATCTCTGTACAAGGATGACCTGCCGTGTTCCTACCATAACAAGTCATACCTGCACAACTGAGGCAGGCTCATATCTCTCAGCCTCAGCTTCCTCACCCATATGTTGACAAATTTAGATCAACTTTTTTCTGAAAATCCATTTCTTATATATAATTTTATGAATAGTATATTGAATGCAGCATATTTTAACCTGTATATTCAATAATATTTGTCAGAGAATTGATAAATAATCTACATTCTTAATTGTCGGTAACAGGAACTTAACCAAAAGTAGGATGAAAAGTAACCAGAATTGCACTGAGAAAAATTAATAGGGAAATTAGGTAGTCTCTGTTCAAGACCTGGAAAAAAGAGACTAAACTATGGAACACTGGCAGTGGGTGAAAATATGGCTTCCAAAATCCAGAACCAGTTGAACTTGAAACTCACAAAGCTGTCTATTGGCTTGAAGTTCTTCAGATGCAGAAGTGTCGGTGTAGCTAGAGGGGATGATAGATCTGAAGAAGGAATGGCATAAGTCTTTCTCTCTCTGAATATATTATAACACATGCATATGTTTACATGTGATAGTATGGTTTGCTAGTGTTTATTCACTTCCAGGAAAAAAAAAGGGTCTAATTAAAATAGGAAATGAGATATGAAGTTTGCTGTATGCTGGAAGAGCATGGAGACAAGCAGGGATCTGAATAAAGTAGTGAAGGATACTTGAAGATTGATGATAATGTAAGTTACTTCCAGAAAGTGCAAATGAAGAGGTTTGATGGTGGAAGAACTTGGAATAAGGACTTGGGGGAGAAGAAGCACACATCAGGGTTGGAAAAGGCACCCTGTGGAGAAGGTGACGGCTCAGAGGGCCACCCTGGGTATAATTCTGTGGCCACTGGAAACGTGTGCAAGAGATGCTCTCAGAAGGGCCAATGCCTGCTACAATAATCTACCAGTTGAGACCATGGTCTCCATTTGCTTTGAATTCTTGCCTTACAAGGATAAATAAGTGATAATTGGGGGTCAGGACACCCTGGTGTAGGGTGGGAGAAGCAGTGTTGTCACCCAAATATCGAGGACTATGGGTCTTTCTTCACATATAGGAGCATGTTTTTTAGTCAGAGTGTCCCAAAAAAGGAAGCTCCACAGGGAATGGTCAACTCCATGGTGGCCTAGAATGGAGCTGAACCTACAGGATGTGGTGAGCACCTCACCACCTCACTTTTCTTTCTTCCTTATTTCAAATTGAGAAATGAATGAGGACAGGGCAGGCCTAGGTACCATACCCTTGATTTAGACCCAATGACCTCCAACCGTATCTGTCAGCACTCCAAGGTGTGACCAGCTGGGCAATGGTTTATTAGCACACCATGGTGTTGAGGTCACAAAATATTTCCAGGGTGTTGCCTGGAGAGGAAGAAATGGCTGATTTGAGCATCAGTCTTTATGCCTCCTGGTTCTGTAGAACTAACTCCACTGCCCTCTGCTGTGTACCTGCTATAATTAGGTTAGGTGATATCTGAAAAGTGCTGAGAAGGGCTATCACTCTTTATATTAGAGCTTTCACTATTATTAATAATGTAGTATGTAAGTGTGTGGAAAGCCCCATGATATCATACAGTAAGTGACAGTGTAAAATAAAGTGTATCTTTACTAAGAACAATGTGTAAATAAAATTTAAAATATTGTATAGTGTTTGAATCACTAATAATGCTATCAGAAATCACAAATCCCATAAAATTTGTGGATTTTAAGATATAACTGACTACAGGCCATAAACAGGAAGGCAGCAAAGAATGAAGGGACTTTGAAGCAAACATCTACAATAAAACATGCAAAAAAATGTCATTTTGCATTCAGAGCCACTAGCTCTGTGAGTGAATTTGATGTTTCTACCTTGAAGAAATAATTACACCACGGAAATTTTTTCATTGATGACAACATATACAAGTGTATTTGAATACTGGAATTCTGGGAGCTAATATTTAGTCCATGTATTGTCCGTAACCTGATTTTCTGAAGCTATACATCCTGTAGGCTACTCACAGCCAATGCCTAAGTATGGAAGTGTTACTAAGGCTGGCTCATTCCCAAGAGATATGGGACCCCTCTGATGGACAATGTTGATTCAAGGATGCCCCAAAGTACTTGGTGGGCCTCCTTTGGTCTGCACTATGGTTTAGGATAATTCCAGTCAATGTTACTGCCCTTTCTTCTTCCCTAAATGTCATACTTTCTTTGTGGGCTCATGAATCCCCCAGCTTACACTGGACACTCTGCATTGTTTCTCACAGTTGTTTCCCAAATAACATCCATGAAATTTAATCTCTTCTTTATGTGTACTTCTCAGAGTACCCTGATTGAGGCAAAAAGTTTACTTTAATAAATAGTCTGCCTGCATTTCTGACGTTTGACTGTTGAATTATTATTTAAGCCTCATCATTCAATTCTCCTTTCTCCCCACATGCAGACAAGCTGACAAGAAAGCCTAAATGTGTGTCTCTTCCATTAGCATGTATGGGAAATGTAAACCTGAGATTCATCTGGCCCATATAACAGCCCTCATGGAGAAGGCTAGATGTAGCCTTAGCATGTTTGTCACCCAGTTTATTCCTTTGAGATTCACCTGTGCTTCTTTGTGGTTTGACCTTTGGCTTTAATGACAGTGACCTGACATGGTAATAGAAGGACTTCTGTGAGTTCTGATTTGTTTCCATGTTTACTTGGAGGTTTACTGCCATAATGAAACATCTTTCTTCCCATGGTATCCCCAAATCATGTACAATTCCAATGGAATTGTGACTGCCATTATAGATATTAACCCTTGTCCTTGTGTATTAAGCATGCCTGGATTACAATGGTTAATTTGGCTACTAAGACTGAACTGATATTTGGCATGGCTTTATAATTGAGTGTTTTGTGTTGATCAATAAAGACATATCAAGCTTGGAAAATTCCATCTGCTCTCTGGAATTAGGAGCCATCAATATATCGACTAAGATCTACATGTGATAGAGGGGTGGTCAATAAGTCTGGTCTAGAACAAGTTAGAGAATGAATATGACTTCAGCAGTCTTAGGAGGGTGCTTTTCAGAAGTGTAGGTAAAGGCAATAGGGTAGGTTCATGTTTGACACTGGTAATGTGCAAGGGAGACAGTTAACAAGATTTCATAGGTGTTCAGGTGAGAGGCTGAAAATAGTGTTGTAAATAGACAACTTTGCACAGCATTGGGGACATGGGCACTGATTGGTAATGTAGAATGAGCTCATAGATGACTTGAGCCAACTTTTCAGTGGCTGTTACTGCTCAGAGGCAGGGAGAATAAGTCTTAGCTACATGTTCCAGGGTAAGGCTATAATATCCTAGCATCTTCTGGTAGCCGTTTTGATTTGGGGACAATACTCCAAGATTATGTCCTTTTCATTGGAGTACAAACAATAAGGGTAAATTCTAGATATGGGTCTGAGAGTGAGGATGATACAACTACTTGTTAAAGATATTACCTTTTTGCATAGATGCTATATTTCACAATAAGAAAATAACTAAAACTGTGGAACTGTAACCCATGACATTCTTTGAAATTTGTTCTCTAACTCCTTGTTAAATGACACTTGGAAAGTTATCATTGCTGTGTATATATGTTATATTCTACAATAAAAAGTGTGATTAAAAAGTGAACTTTAATATATTCAAAGTTCTGCTTCGATTGAGAATTCCAAATTATGGGTATTCTTTAGTCATAGCATAATAGGGTGGAATAGTTATATAAAGGTAGGCTCCACATCTTACAGTAACCCATACAGCTTCTTGGAACCCTAGTGTTCAGTTTTCATTGCAGTTATTGTGGTCTTCAAGTGCCATAGTTCTGTTTGGTTCCTTTTTATATTTTCTGTATCTTTTCTAATACTCATATATTGTTCATTCTTTATTTTCCTCATATCCTTTAGCTCTTTTTATGTGTGTTCCTTCATCTCCTTAAGTATTTTTAAGATAATTTGTTAAAGACTTTATTTGGTATGGCCACATTCTTATCTTCTTCATTGGTGTTTTGTGGATTTTTACTCTCTTCCTTTGGATGGACCATTATTTCCTGTTTCTCTGTCTTGCACTTTTTTGTTGCACACTGTCTGAAATGTATTCCTTGAGATGTCTTTTTCTTTACTTTTTAACCAGATGGTGGTAAGACAGAGAATTTCTTTAGCTTCAGTCCTCCTATCTGGAACGTCTGCCAAAGGCAAATTCATTGCTCAGGGTTTTCCCTATCTTCTGGGCCTTGGTCTTGTCCTGTACTTTTGCTTGTTAGTTGCTTTGGAGTTCCCCGGTTCACAGAATTTTGGTTGTACCTACCATTTCCAAGGAGACAGAGCACCCTCTCCTGGTTGTTTGAAGACTGCAGGCCTTTGCCTAAGATTTTCAACTTCTACAGATTCTTATACTCCATTTATTGGCTCAAGATCTTTTATGTAGAAGGCAAATTCTGAAAGGAGCTCATGTCCAAGAGTATTTTCCCATCTCTCTATTCAGCCCAAACAGAGCCAGGTACCCATCTAGGGAGAACTGTCTGACCACAAAGAGCCCTGGGGAGGGGATCAGAAAGGGTACCAAGAGCTTCTCCAAGGGCTACACAGACCTGAGCTTTCCTGGCTTTCCCAGCAAACGAAGCCTTTCAACTGTCTCCCCTTAGTCCTGAGGAAATGCAGCCTCTAAGTCTCCACCACTCGTGCACTTCCCAGGGGAGGGTTGAAGCAATGGCTTCCCTCACAGTAGAACCCCCAGTGATCCAAATTCATTAACCAAAAGCCATGATCAGTGATTGGCTGAACTCATCCCTTTTCTTGGGGAATAATATTCCTGAGTTCTTTCCTGTCACCATTGAGCTAGCCAGAGGCTGGACCCTTAGGTGGTCTGCCATGTGAGAGGGTGATGGGTGCCAGGAGCTCCCATGTATTGAGAGCAATTTACCATAATTTATAATCCTCTTCCTCCCACTCTTCCCTGGATGCTTCATGTGGTTCTTCTGACATCCAGAGTTTCAAAATAGCTGTTTCAGAATGTTCCTACCTGCTTAATAGTTGTTTCAGTGGAAAGACTGAGATCCGGAGCTCCCTACTCTGCCATCTTCCCACAGTCCTAGGAGCCTGAATTTGAGAAAATGTGTGCTGGGATTTTATCACATTATCTGAGTGTTTATTTGCATGTGTGAGGTAACTTTGTATGTAATGGTGAAAGTGGATAAAGGGAGGTCCCTCTCTATGATTGCCCCTGGGGGAAGGATCCTTGGTTTGTCCTCCATGAACACACTCCTCTATCTTGGCTGTGCTTTCACAAAACCCCAGATCTACTTCTTCCAGGTTGGAAAATGTGCTGAAGTTTCAGGACCAGTTCTGTGTGGCCAAGGATCAAGCACAGCTTTGGGGATAGTGTGATTGTGCCTTGAATGAGGAATATATTTGTCAAATACTCACCACAAATCACAAACCATCTGTACTGTCAGACACCTATCTTGATTCGTTGTCTTCATTTGTTATCTCATGTTAAAGTCTTGGATATTTGAAAATTTTGAGGCAGAAGTTTAATGTAGCAATCACATAGATTCAGAAAAACCTGAACAACCCACATGTTGTTAAAAATTGGTAACAGATTTGAGTTACTCTCTTAACTTCAGTGTATATTGCTTCATTTGTAACTGCCTCCCTGTGACATGCATTTAAACATCGCTGTGGAATGGAATTTGTTCATGTCAAACTGTGAAGCAATTTATTTTTTGGCAGAGGGACATTTATTTTAGATGTAATCATTCAGAGTTTGTCAAAATATCCAGAAGCCCCATAATCCTGTTTCCTCCCTGTATACAGCAGAGTGTCTGAAAGTACATCCTGGAACTTGGGACTTTCTCTCAGAATGAGAACTTAGAGGATTATAAACTCTCCTCATAGCTAAACCATGAAACACTAGTGGAAGCTGATCTGCCTGCCAGTAAATTGTGTTAGCAATATGAGTTTTGTGTATGCACTCATTTATCTTACAAGTGTCCATCCCATGTTCTCTTTTTCACTGCCAATGATGTTGGGTTCAGTAAAATGGTGTCTAATACTCCTGGGGAAGTAACTGCATGCTTTTTGGCAATAGAGCTGCTAACTGAATGGTATGCAGAAGGGATGAGCTCAAAAGGGTCAAAGGGGAATGCTCTGACCAGAAAAAATTCCCCTTAAATAAGCCACATGATAACTGCCCTCCTGAGTCTCTGTGTCAAAAAATTCTATTTTTTTCTGACTGAGAACTTAAAAGTAAGCAGTGATGGAGAACACAGGACAGTCCCATTCCCTTCACCTGTGAGAAACTGAGGTTCCAACCTCTTCTCTCTGAGCTCCAGTCAGAAAAGATGTAAACTGGGGATCTCATTAGTCACTTTGTGTTTGAAACATATAGTTGGGTCCCAAAGCTGTTAGATATTATCATCACTCTAATAAGTGTTATTACTGCTCATGGAACCATAGTGTTGGAAACTATGTGAGCCCTCAATTATGACCACATGGATTGCACAAAGAATATCTGCTCCTGAGAGGTCACTTGTGAGTGGGCCGGGTCATTCACCTCAGACTTCTGGTCCTCAACCCTACATTGAATTATATCAATGAATTTGTTCCTAATTCCTGTTCACCTATGTCACTTCATGAATGATCCTTGAATGCAGGATGTTGCAACTTGGCTTTCCCATATTACTTAAGGGAATTAAATAATATATAGTCTCCATTCTTGAATTTGGTAACATAAAGGTAATCAGAAGATGAACCACTTGAAAAAGAATAATCTGCACCTTGCAGTTAGGACCTGGAAAAATGTGCTGACCTGTTGCTGTAGTGTGGAGGGGAAGAGATGGCATCTAACACCCAGATCCAGGTGATCTTCTTACCCAACAGTTTATATTCCGGGCCCTGATGTGTCATTGATGGATATAGGTCTGTCCTTGTCTACAGGGTGCTGGGAGACACTGATATCAATTTTTTGCTCAAAGAGAAGATAATTAGGTGGATGGGGATGGGTTGCTATAGCCTACTCATCCTAAGGAAAGAAAATATTAGGTCACCAGGGCAGAAGGCCTTATGGTAGTTTTGTAAATAAGAGAGCTTTGACCAGGGATTCCCCATTAAATCCTAGTGGGAACTTTCAATTTAAATTGACAATTTGTGATGGGAAAAAATAGAACGGATAAAGATTTAAGTGAGATGACTTTGAAGGTTACATGTGATGACCATGCCTAATGACTGGAGGCAGAAAGCAAAGATGGTGATGTGTTCTTGATGAGGAGATGGGGAAGGCCTATCTATTGGTTTATGAAGTTTGAAGAATATAAACAAAGAATCATTGGGAACTAGGGAAAATATTTGCCAGATTTTGAGGAGAATGGAGGACATTTACTGGAGTCATTAAGAAAAATGAAAGAATGATCCTGCAGAGTAACACAGCAGTGTTTCAGGGTAATATTCAGTAGAGCTTTTTGTAGATAAATAGAGGAGAATCACTGCCAATACTTTTGTGTTCTCTAATGTCCCTTGGAAGCAAACTTTCAAACATTAGAAATATAGATGAAACTATTTGAAGCCTAGTAAATTTCAGGAAAGTTAAATATGTAGGTTGGAGTTAATTCAGTTTAAGGGTTGGATAATTCATTATTTGAAATCTGGATACTGCTCCCTAATGTGAAATAACAGAGGAGGAAACAAAATGTTTTGGCCTAAATGACACCATTTTCTCATCACTCATTCCTTTAAAACCAGAGACTATTTCAAATAATTATCCCTTATCGAAGTTGTTTCGTCTCAGGTCATGGGTTACAAAGGATCAGCCAAACTGATGCAATTCAATTCTCATCACAGGAATCAGTGTCTCTGTGGACATGCAATACAGTTCCAACCAGGGAGCCTGGTGAGATTTTCTCTTGGGGGATTCCTGGTACTTCAGAAGATCATTTCAGAAGAAATTTCTCCTCTATTCCCCTAGCCCATTGTCATATATTTATGGGATATGAAGAGCTGCTGTCAACATGTCAACACATGATGGATGACAAGTAGAGGACAACTCTGACACACTGCATGTATCAGCATGGAAAACTGGAAAAACAAAATACCTAAGAACCTGCATCATTTGATTAACCAAACCTGATGACACTTACATCAAGCATTCTTGTTCATTAGAGAGTGATTTTTTTTCAATTATGAGCCAGGCCATCTTGTGTTTTACTCACTTTTTGCTGAAACAGCCATACATAAATTGGGGAGGTATTAACATAAAAAAGACCTTATTGAAAGAGAAATCACATTTTTCAGTTCCTCAGAAAACTAAATATAAAGTTACCCTCTGACCTGACATTTCCACTACCAAGTATAAACCCAGAAGACCTGAAAGTGACACAAACAGACATTTGCACACTGCTGTTCACCATGGCATTATTCACAACTCAGAAGATGAAAACAATCCATGTGTACTTTGACAGACATGTGGATAAACAAAATGTGGTATATACAGTACATTTGTTGGAATTCTATGCAGCAATAAGTAATGAGGTCCTGAAACAAGTACAACATGGATGAATCTTGAGGACATAACACTTAGTGAAATAAGTGAAACACAATAGGAAAGATATTGTATGTTATCACTAATAGGAACCTTCTGAATAAAGTAAAATCAGTGACTTAAAAGCTAGAATACAGGGGACCAAGATATAGAGAGAACCTAAAGAAGGGGGACTGATTATCTAACAGGTACAGACTTGTGAGCAAGGTTGAACTGAACGTTATGGGAATGGACAGGGCTGATGATTGTTTATTGCTTTTATAAGTATCAGTCACATATTGAAGGCAAACATGATAGAAATGGGTTGTTTAAATTCATGTACTTCACAGATTAGCACTACAAATATAAATAAGTTCTTGCTTCAACTACTTCTAAGGTATGACACATGTACAAAGAGTTAACAAAAGAGTGGTATATAGGAAAACTACCTATTGCATAATATGGAGTATATTTAATGGAGTATATTTATTATGCAAATAAATTCATATGGCACTTGACTCCCAGGAATTAGCCTGGCTCTGGAATCACGGGATAGTGACTTGTTGACCAAGATGGGGAAAAGAAGTAAAACACAATAAGATTTCAGCTGCTGGGAGATTTCAAATAGAGTTGAAAGTGTATCCTGGAGTATATTCTTATGCAAGCTTCAGTGAGATATTACAAATGGCTATAGTCAGCCCCCAAATCCTAAAGAATACCCAGGTCCCTATTTAAGATTCTATGAAAAGTTTCACTCACTAAGCTTATTTTTCAGAAACTTAAAACCTCCAGATTGTTTCTATGCCAGACGAGTCCCCCAAACAGAGAACCACAAGTCTCCTAAAGAACATCAACCCACTGCTCCCCTCTTTCCCATAGTGTCAACACACCTATTCAATATAAACAAGTTAGAGTGGTCATTGCTTAGACATCCTTGAAGATTGGGACAGTGATCAAATGAGGTGGAGTAGCAACAGACAAGATAAAATTTAACAAAGAATGTGATTACTGTATCATTGTATAGATTTTTTAGTCTCCAGTGTATTAGAATAGCTAGAAGGAAGTAACTGGAATTGTGGAAGTATAACCCATACCATACTTTGAAATTTGCTCTATATCTTCTTGTTATATTTTGAAAATTATCACTTTTCTTTATATGTGATATATTTCACAATACAAAATGTTTTAAAAAAGGGAAAGAAGATTTTTAAAAATTAACCTGGTACTCAGGCAAGATGACTTGGAGGTGTGGAATTTAGTTAGTCCTTGAGAGCAGTTAGGGAACAGCCAGGAACAACTAGTGCATAGTCTGGAACAACTGTTTGGGTAGCATTTGTGACTGGGCAAACATCATACACCAGTCTGGGATGCATGAAAAGGCTGAGACCACAGTGAAGAACTGTAAGTAAAGCCCCAAATGGAAGTGACTGGCACCCCTCCCCCACTAGCACAGTAGTCTGAGTTGGAATACTTCCCTGGGGGTACAAGAAGCAGTCTTCACTAGGAGCAAGGGAAGGAAGCAGAACCCAGCTACAATCATGGTTTTAATTAACAAATTTGGAATACAGAATACAAGCTATGAGAACAGATAAACTTGGAGCAAGCAGGAAATGAATGCTGAGGTATCTCTCGGCAGAGAAGAGGTGGGCTGGTGAAAATAAAATAAAATAAAATTAATAAAAAGAGGCTTTTGGAGTTGGCTGAGCTGAGAACACTGGAAAAGGACTGTGCCTCAAGGAAAGGGTCACATAGAGCTTGATACCAACTCCAGCTCTCGACTGGCAAAACTATTTAGCTGGGGACTTGCTCAGAAAAGGCAATTTCTTTTTTTCTCTCTCTTTTTAAAAGTATTCTAAGTAACTCATTAGAGAAACCTCAAGCATTTTCAATTGTCAGAGTTGACCCAGGAAAGGGTGGAGTTAAGATAGGTCTGAGAAACAAAGTAAGGAATCAAATGAAGGCGATAATTCCCTAAAGGGCATATCTTACCCAGAAAAGGAGGTGGGGGCAGCTCAAGTGGCAGCCTTCTTCAGAGAGTTTGGACCCCAGGGGCTGGAAAAACTAAAACAGAATCAGCTTAAGTTTGGTCTGATTCACCCTTGACTTAAACCATGATCCAGACAGGAACAGAGGATGCTGAGAATTAAAGGTACCAAACCATTTTATACTGGTTGGGAGTTGTGGGCTGTCAAGTTCCACCTGCTAGTCAGGATAGGAAAAGCAGAGTCTAGAGGCCTCAAGGAAAGTCTGACAACCTCATGGTACTCATCCTCAGGGAAACATGATACTGATTAAACCCTCTTCCTGAGACCTAGGCCTGTCTGGTCTGGGAAAATTTGTTTGGATTGAATCATATCTAGATAGACCCTCCTCAAAAATAATGTCCCATGTAGGCAGGACAAGAAATAGGGTAACAAGAGTGAAAAATTCTGGTCAGTTAAACAGAAGCCACACTAGAAGTCTAGAATAAGTTGAACTGAACACCAAAGAATAGATAGAGAACAAAGCCAACCAACAAGAATACCCTAGGGAAAACAGTATAAACAAATTTCTGGAATAAACTAGTCAAGGAATTCAGATGCCTAGACACTCACAAAAAATTACAAGTCACAGTAGGAAAAATGAAGATATGGTGAAGTCAAAGGAAAAGACTAAGACTTCAAACAAGATACAGGTGTTGAATCAACTAATTAAAGATTTTTTTTTTAAATGTGTTGTCAATTCAAAAATCAAATCTATGTGTTGAGGGAAGATATGACAAAAGTGATGAAGGATATGAAGACACAAATGTTTGAGAAAACACCTGAACTTCTGGGAATGAAAGGCACAATGGAAGATATGAAAAACACAATGGAAACTTACAACAGCAGATTTGAAGAGGCAAAAGAAAGGATTGGTGAACCAGAGAACAAGACATCAAAAATCCTACACACAGATGAACATATAGGGGAAAGAATGGAAAAAGAAGAGGATTGACTCTGGGAATTGAATGAAGACATGAATTGCATGAATATATATATCAAGGATGTTCCAGAAGAGAATAGAAGAGAAAAAGGAAAGAATAATGCAGTAAATAATCACTGAAAATTTAAAATCTCTTATTAAAGACACAATTATAGATCCAAGAAACATAGCATACCCCAAACAGAATAGATCCAAAAATACCTATGCCAAGACATTTACTACTCATATTGTCAAATGTCAAAAACAAAGTGAGAATTCTGAAAGAAGCAATTGAAAACCAATCAATCACATACAAGGGATGGTTGAAAAGACTGTGTGGTTTTCTCAGCAGAATCAATGGAGGAAAGAAGGCAGTGATATGATATACTTAATATACTGAAAGAGAAAGACTGCCAACTGAGAATCTGTATCCAGCAAAATTGTCCTTCAAACATGAGGGAGGCTTTAAAATATGTTCAGGCAAACAGACACTGAGAGAGTTTGTGAACAAGAGACCTGGTTTACAAGAAATACTGAATGGAGCTCTAGAGCCAGATAGGGAAAGACAGGAGAGAGAGGTTTGGAGATGAGTGCAGAAATGAAGATTATAAGTAAGAATAAAAAGTGAGAGAGAGGAAAAATAAAATAAATTGGACACATAAATTCCAAAAGAAAAAATGATGGCACAAAAGTATAAGTATGCTGAATAAAGCTGAGTGTGAGTGGGTTGGAGGAGGAAGGCTAGAGGCATTACAACACCAGAAGGAAAGACAGAAAATAAGGACAGGGACTGTATAACTTAGCAAAACCTAAAGTGGACAATGATTGTGATTAAATGTACAAATATAGGAATGTTTTGACATGAAGGAGAAAAAATGAATGTCAACATTGTAAGGTGCTAATAATGTACGGTATATGGAAAAATACAATCAATGTAAATTAGAGCCTACAGTTAAAAGTAACATTGTAATATATTTACATGAAATATAACAAAGGTGAAATACAAAAACTAAATGGCAATAAGTGTGGGATTTAAGAGAGGGGTATGGGATTTTTTATGTTATTTTTGGTTTCCTTTTTAATTTATTGTATTTTATATTTTTATTTCCATTCTTTTTTTCCACTTTTTTCTTTTCAGAAGCTATGTAAATGCCTTTATATATATTGTGCTGGTGAATGCATAGCTATGTGGCTATACCAGGAACCATTGATTGTTTAATTAGGATGGATTGTAGGGTGTGGGAATAAAACTATTTAAAAATAAACAGAAATATACAAGTGCTAGAGAAAATGTGGAGAGATGGATGTACCTATTCAATATTCATAAGGAAGTAGAATGTTGCAAGCCACCTGGAGGGCAGTGTGGTGGTTCCACAGAAGGCCAAGTATAGGGTGGCCATGTGATCCTGCAACCCCATTATCAGGTATATTCTAGAAAGAACTGAAAACAGGAACACTAATGCATATTTTTACACTGGTTTTTAAGGTGTCAATATTTACAATTTGCAATGGATGGAGGTGACTTAAGTACATCTAATGATGAATGGAAGAGCAAATTTTCATGCATGTACACAATGGAATATTTACTGCTTACAAGAAGGAATGATGTCATGAAGAATGCAACTAGGTGAATGAACCTTGAGGACAGTATGCTGAGTGAAATAAGCAAGAAATGAAAAGACTAATATAATGCCTCACTAATATGGACTAAGTATAATGTGCAATCTCTGAGCATTGAGTTTTACTTCATAAGTTGTCAGGAGAAAGCTTATTGTTAATGTTCCTAGATGGCAAGCTCTCACAGCAGTGACATCTATTCCTGAGTTGTTATGGTTATTTCTTAATTCTTAGATGCTAGGTTCTTTGTGTGTAACCTGTTCATTCCCTGGATCTATGGGTATTAGGGTTGACACCTGAGACTCAGAGGTAGAGTTCTGCTGCTATGAAAGTCAGTATTACTGACATGGGGAAATGGTTAAAAAACTGAAAAAGAGATCAGATTTCAATTGGAGATATGAACAAAGCTACTCTGGATAAGACTGAGGCAAATAGACTAAATGGTAAAGGATGATAATGATGGTGTCCTGAAACTTCAACTTCTGTGTGATACCAAAGGAAGATATATATATTTGGTAC